>NC_064644.1:10031400-10334430 GCF_023864345.2 Schistocerca serialis cubense
GCTTCACTCTTCAACAAAACCTTCTTATCTTCCTTTTGCATTGAAGTAGATGACTTTATCAGAGAATTTGTTTTCCTCAACATGCTAGCTGTAAGGTCTTTCTTAAGTTCATTATATTGTCCTACTTTTCAGCACTGCAGCTGTATTTATGTAGACTTCATCTCTCACTTAGTTTCGGCTTTTAAATCCATTATAGTGTGTTTAGGTACAAAAAGGTGCCATAGATATTAAAGCAACAGCGTACCAAGATGATGTGCTGTCGTGCGTTTTCGTTTAGAAACTGTACTCTTCTTCGTGGTATGACGGATAGTTGGCACACCGATCTCCCAAAATGGAGGTATCCATTAGTCATTATAAGCTGCAACTGCTGCTACGTCCGTCCCGCGAGCTGTACCAAGGGAATACTGTTTCAGGCAGCTCCAAATGCTCTTGAGGTTTCCTACTGACCACAGTAAAGGGATTGAAACATCGAGCACTGCGTAAGTTTGAAGGCGAATATGAAATGGTTCAATGAGCCAGAAGATTTTAACATTAATGACAACGGCCACGAAAGCCTGCAGAGTAGTTTGTTTTATGTTGTGTTATAATGGTTTCTTTCTGACTTTCTCAGTCCTCTAAAACCCGTTTGTGCCATGTAGTCACAGTTGGTGGAAAGTTGGGCTTTTTGCGGATCAGTACTGGACAAAAGAATGGGATGATGGAGTGCAGACAGGTAGACTCTGCGGCAAGCGGCCGGGTGAAGGATGGAGCCGTGGGCTACCCTGGATGAAGCACTGACCACCAAAAGGGCTGGTCCGTGCACTTTATTTGCTGTATACTAAGGGACGGAGAAGGACGCAGCTGGCCGAATAAGACTTCGCAGTAACAAGCAAAGGACGTGTTTGATCCTGGAATGAGCGAGAGCTTGCTGCTGTAATTAGTCGAGACTGGAGCTGTTGACAGCTTTTGTTCTACGACATCAGCAACATCT
Organism: Schistocerca serialis cubense; assembly: GCF_023864345.2. Classification (NCBI taxonomy): domain Eukaryota; kingdom Metazoa; phylum Arthropoda; class Insecta; order Orthoptera; family Acrididae; genus Schistocerca; species Schistocerca serialis. The sequence continues at coordinate 10,032,371 of NC_064644.1, forward strand.
GGCTATGTCAACTGAAGAGTCGTTAGGGAATAATTTACTGTTAGGCCTCCATTCCGCCTCTCCCAGCAGAAAAATTCCGTGATCCCTTCGTAGCGGACGGCAACCAAAGTGAATCAAGAAGCCACAGTACGGGACTAGTACGGGTTTTTTGCGTAAGGCACTGTAAGCGGACTATGCTGTCACTGTGAAACCCCTTCCAGAAAGACTAAACTGCTACACAGTGAGACCAGGGAAGATACCGACACAACGGGAAAGCTAGGGCAATCTCATCACGTCTGCTTAATGGTCACGCCTTGCGTCTCGATACTGTTTTTACTTGCAGGGCACAAGCTTTACTCTTTCAAAAACGGTAGCAGGTCAGACTTGCATATACACCACCAATTTTTGACAGGTATAATCTGCCACCACCAGGAGTCAGCTACCGCCGACAGATTACGTCTGTGGGCCTGCTGTCAGCACTAAGACTGAACGCTGCTGACTCGACACTTCAGAACCGACAGGCTAACTACTGGTTAACCTCCATCCGCTACTGCCTGCCTACCATCGGTGACAGTGGATGGAGCCTGGGCCACCTGTCCACCCAGCTGTCATTGCCAGTCTGGGCAAAGACTACTGCTGATCATCACCTGGCACGCAAATATTGTTCTCGCCCGCCATCGCCCACCAGGGCCCAAGTCACTGCTGCGAGCCGCTCTCAGCCGTGCTGGGGAGTGCAGTTTGATTGTGCACGTTCCAGCGCACCGTGCACCGAGCTGCATATTCGGTGCCAGTCACCTCGACCTCCTGAGCCCTGCGTGAGGCCTGAGCCAGCATCACCGCTACAGTGGTGACAGCATCGCCTCTCACTGCCCACGGGGACGTCACACAACAAACTGACAACAGGCCATTGCTGAGCTAAGCACACTTCGTCACCTGAGTCCAGCCTGCATTTTGGGGTTGTTGGACAACGTCTAGTACCACCACTATTGTTCTGTTGTGGTATGAAATCAAAAGAGTATTTCACATTACTGTTTCCATGCCTGTATGTCATACATCCACAGGGTATCCACCCACTACACCATTGCAACGACGCTTAGGCTGGTGAGCTGCACTCCATCCTGATCACTAACAGCCCAGTTCGTCCACCCACCACAGAACTTTGAGCACTGTAGCATTCCACACACTCGAGCCACTCAGAATACAGAATACGTTCATTTCAAACTAGAGGGTCCATTCACATTAATGTGACCACCACCTGCGTTCGACTTCAAGGTGCGACCAACACACACAAATGGCAGGAACCAGCACTAGCACAGGAGGGTGTGTAAAGCATGCTGGGGAGAGGGGGAACATGGGAAACATTGCAGTCATCGTCGTAATGTGGAAACGGGTCTGTATGTCTGACGTCCATGATCATTCACTTTTGAGCCAAGGGTGGAAGCTTTTCTGAAATGGCTACATTTATTAACTGATGTCACCATGGTTAAAGATTACCGTGCATAGCAAAATGGCACTATTCAAAACTGGCGCCGAGGGAACTGTGCTGCACCACGGGCCATAGATGAAACCGTGCTGGATCAACAGAGATAGATGACACTGGTGAACAACGGCTGGGACATGCGTACAGGCTAACAGAAGTGTTGAGCAAGAAGCTACCAACAGCGTATCCCCAGTCACAACTCAGAGAACGTTGCTGTGTATGGGCCTCCACAGCACGCACCTAGATCATGCACCCATGCTGACTGCTGTACATCAGCGATGAAGACTGGAATTTGCGTGCCAATACGGCAGCTGGACGTCCACCTGGACTTCCACTGAGTGGCGGCAAGTGGTCTTTTCAGATGACAGGTGGCCTTTGGCGTGTATGGCGTGAAACGTTTGTAAACAAACAACCTGCAACGATGGTCGGAAGTGTCTAGGACGGAGCGTCATGGTTTGGGGAATGTTTTCGTGGCATTCCCTGGGTGTTCTTGTCAATCTAGGAGGCACAATCGATCAAAAAAGTGTGCATCTACCTTTGGCGATCATATCAGCCCCTACACACCGTTTATTTTTCCTCGGCAAAATGGCATCTACCAGCACACTAATGCAACTTGTCTCGCATCTCGCAGTGCACGTGTGTAGTTCAAAGGCCACCAACATGAGCTTACCGTACTCCTCTGGCCATAAAACTTCCCGGAGTTGAAACCAATCGAAAATCTGTGGGACTACCCCAGTCAGTCTGTTGGTGGGACGGATCCTCAACCAAGAAACTTAGTGCAGGTGGCCGCGGCGCTGGAGTCTATGGCACTGCATTCGGCATGGTTCCACATCAGTGCTGGTATTAATCACTTAAAATGAATTTCTCTGTCCTGTAGTATTAAATATAAATTACTGCAGATATAAATAATGATTACCTTTGGTATAAATCTTTTTTTGTGATTCTCCTTAAAATTCTGAAGGTAGCAGAGATCAAAGGAGAGGTTGGAAAGGTTACCTACAACTAATACAGAAACCAGACTATAATTATGACACTCGTAAGGACACGAATGAGAAGCAGTGATGAGAATGGAGTGGGACAAGAGTGTAGCCTATCCCCGAAGTAATATAATCGATTCAGTGAGCAAGCAGTAAACGAAACCAAGCTGAAATTTCGAGAGGGTTAAATTTGATGGAGAAGAAATTAAAAATTTGAGGCTTGGGGACGACAGTCTAATTCTTTCAGATACGGCAAAGGACTTGGAAAATTAAATAGAAGGGGTTGATAGCGTATTGAGAAGAAGTTTTACGGTAAATACCAATAAGAGTAAATTAAGGGTAGTGGAATGTAGTCAGATTAAACCATGGGACATTAAGGGAATTATATTAGGAAATAAGACACTAAAAGTGGCTGATGAATTTCGATGTTTGGACAGCAATATAGCGACGAAGGTCGAACTAGGCAGAATATTAAATGGTGACTGACAATAGCTAGGAAATCATGTCCGAAAGACATAAATATTGTATCGTCAAGTATACATTTATATGTGAAGAAATCATTTCATTTGTTCCGATGCTCGTCCGTGTTTTGAAAGCAATATACACTCCTGGAAATGGAAAAAAGAACACATTGACACCAGTGTGTCAGACCCACCATACTTGCTCCGGACACTGCGAGAGGGCTGTACAAGCAATGATCACACGCACGGCACAGCGGACACACCAGAAACCGCGGTGTTGGCCGTCGAATGGCGCTAGCTGCGCAGCATTTGTGCACCGCCGCCGTCAGTGTCAGCCAGTTTGCCGTGGCATACGGAGCTCCATCGCAGTCTTTAACACTGGTAGCATGCCGCGACAGCGTGGACGTGAACCGTAAGTGCAGTTGACGGACTTTGAGCGAGGGCGTATAGTGGGCATGCGGGAGGCCGGGTGGACGTACCGCCGAATTGCTCAACACGTGGGGCGTGAGGTCTCCACAGTACATCGATATTGTCGCCAGTGGTTGGCGGAAGGTGCACGTGCCCGTCGACCTGGGACCGGACCGCAGCGACGCACGGATGCACGCCAAGACCGTAGGATCCTACGCAGTGCCGTAGGGGACCGCACCACCACTTCCCAGCAAATTTGGGACACTGTTGCTCCTGGGGTATCGGCGAGGACCATTCGCATTCGTCTCCATGAAGCTGGGCTACGGTCCCGCACACCGTTAGGCCGTCTTCCGCTCACGCCCCAACATCGTGCAGCCCGCCTCCAGTGGTGTCGCGACAGGCGTGAATGCAGGGACGAATGGAGACGTGTCGTCTTCAGCGATGAGAGTCGTTTCTGCCTTGGTGCCAATGATGGTCGTATGCGTGTTTGGCGCCGTGCAGGTGAGCGCCACAGTCAGGACTGCATACGACCGAGGCACACAGGGCCAACACCCGGCATCATGGTGTGGGGAGCGATCTCCTACACTGGCCGTACACCACTGGTGATCGTCGAGGGGACACTGAATAGTGCACGGTACATCCAAACCGTCATCGAACCCATCGTTCTACCATTCCTAGACCGGCAAGGGAACTTGCTGTTCCAACAGGACAATGCACGTCCGCATGTATCCCGTGCCACCCAACGTGCTCTAGAAGGTGTAAGTCAACTACCCTGGCCAGCAAGATCTCCGGATCTGTCCCCCATTGAGCATGTTTGGGACTGGATGAAGCGTCGTCTCACGCGGTCTGCACGTCCAGCACGAACGCTGGTCCAACTGAGGCGCCAGGTGGAAATGTCATGGCAAGCCGTTCCACAGGACTACATCCAGCATCTCTACGACCGTCTCCATGGGAGAATAGCAGCCTGCATTGCTGCGAAAGGTGGATATACACTGTACTAGTGCCGACATTGTGCATGCTCTGTTGCCTGTGTCTATGTGCCTGTGGTTCTGTCAGTGTGATCATGTGATGTATCTGACCCCAGGAATGTGTCAATAAAGTTTCCCCTTCCTGGGACAATGAATTCACGGTGTTCTTATTTCAATTTCCAGGAGTGTATGAACACTTTCCCACTGGCTTGCTAGGCCTAACGCAAGAAACGATTTTCTGTTAGGGTTGTCTCCCTTAGCCTTTGTGGTTTCTCCCCCACCACAAGGCAGTTGTTCCCTTCTCATTTAATCCCCAGAAAGCAGGGTTACCTCATCTGTCAGCTTCACCATTCCCAAGTCTTTCCTCTCCGCCGTCGCTGCCATTAAGGTCTTCACCTGTAACCCTGGGCATGGGTTCCGTGTTATACCCCACGGGATTGGGTCCCTGCCTCAACTCATCCATCCTATCACTCCGGCCTACTGAAGTGTAGGGTGCCCACCCCCGCGACGTGGCCGCGCTAGACAGGAATTACCTCAGTGGAGGAATAGGGAAGGACACCCAACCTCCCTGGAGCCGGGTTAATGATTTTGTATGGTGTCACAATCAAAGGAAATAATGAAAAGGTATGGATTAAAAATAAATAAAGATAAGAGTGAAGTAATGGTATTTGGAAGAGACAACTGGATCAGTGGGAATGTTACTTTGAATGGAGAACCCCTCAAAGAGGCAGACAGTTTCACTTATTTAGGGGGTGAAATATCTAGTGTTGGAACAATAACCAACGAAATTAATAGGAGGTTACAGAAGGGAGGTAATTTCTAGTAAACAATAAAACATCGGATTTGAAATAAGGAAGTTTCAGAAAAAGCAAAACTCCTTATGTGTAAGAGTTATTACTTCCCTACCGTCACCTATGGAGGACAAACATGGACAATGACAGAAAGGGACTGGAGCAGACTGCAAGCAGGGGAAATGAAATTTCTCAGAGCAGTTAAGGGAAAAACAAGAATGGACAGAGTAAGGAATGTAGATATTAGAAAGGACCTTAAGGAAGAAAGTATGAGAGAAGAAATCGAAAAAAAAGAGATTAAGATGGTACGGGCATGTTAAGAGGATGTGTGGGCAGAGACTCCTCAAAATTATGGAATAAGTAAAGATGGATGGAAAAAGACCTAGACGGCGCCCAAGAACACGGCGGAAAACCTAGAGCGACAATATTTGTGGAAAGGAGAGGTGTGGCCTGGCAGCAAGTGGCGGAAGAAAAGTGGTGGGAGGAGCGAGCCAGATGGAGAGGACTCGTCACCGGCAGTAGCTGGGGCGGGATCCGGATATAGATAGATAGGAAATCTTTTCTGAAGATATTTCTCTGAAGTGTAACGTTTGTGATAAGTAGTTCAGGCAAGAAGGGAAAAGCAGGTTTCTAAATGTGGTGCTACAGAAGCAGTCCTGAGCCACCAAGGAACCGTAAGTTTGGTACTGTGGGGAAAAGTGGGGGTGAAAAGTCAAGAGGGAGACCTAGGCTTGACTACACTGAGGAGGTTGACAGTTATGTGGGACGCGGTACATTGCGTAGGATGGAGAGTTGTATCAAATCAGCTTTCGGACTGAAGACAAGAGTACTCAGTCTAAAAAAAAATCCTTCTGTGCTGCACACTTAAGTGAAAACTGCTGCAATTACAAACAGAACTGATTATTTAAGAGTCTTTTATTGTTTCAATACAGTATGGATGTGCTGATGGGTTTCTGAGAGTGAATGTGTGTTTCCTCTCTCTACCTGTGCTGCATGCAAGTTGACGATATCAAACTGCTTTGCCTTTCCGGGTCGTTTCATAGCAGCAATCATTTGATATTTATGTATACGATGTGTCCTAACAACCGTTTATTGAGTTGATTTCAAACATAATAAATTCAAAGATAAATTTCATATGTAATTAAAAGCGTTCTTGACGTTGTGGTTAATTCCAAAGTACTGAAGACAACAGCACACATTCTAAGTAAGTCCTTCTGTGCTGAACACTTAAACACAAATTGCTGCAGTTACAAAGGTAGAATTGTGTAGATTGTATTAAGCGTATTTTATTGTTTCAAAACAGTATGAATGTTCTGATGCGTTTCTGAGAGTGAATATATATTTCCTCTCTCTACTGCTGCATTCAAGGTGACTTCATAGAACTGCATTGCTTTCAACGTCGTTTCACAGCAAGAGTCATTTGATATTTATGTCTATTGTGCGTGCTAACAACTGTTTATCCAACTGATTTCAAACATAATAAATTCAAAGATATATTTCATATGGAATTATAACCTTTCTTAGCGATGCGATTAATTCCAAAGTGTGCTTTTGTATTCTGAACACTATTTCATAAACACACTAATGGCGTAAGTGGCTATTTACACAGCGAACTAGGTACTGCGAGTGTTATAAAAAGTCCCAGGGCAACTGTAGGTTATCCTGGGACACCTAGAGGTTACCACAAATTGTAAAAATCATATCCGTGTCCACATCGGCATCCGCATCTGCATTCACATCTGAAGTGCCACGCGGGGTAGCTGTACGGTCTCGGACGCCTTGTCACGGTTCGCGCTGTTCCCACCGTCGGAGGTTCGAGTCGTTTCTCGGACATGTATGTGTGTGTGTGTGTGTGTGTGTGTGTGTGTGTGTGTGTGTTGTCCCTGGTGTAGGTTAATTTAAGTTAAATTAAACAGTGTGTAAGCCTAGGGACTGATGACCTCAGTAGTTTGGTCCCATGGGAACTTACCACAGATTTCCGAATTTTCCACATTTGAAGTGTTTCATCATCATGGGTGGATATTAAGCTATTGTAAACCGGTTCAGTCCGTTCGATACACTGGAGTCTCACAGTGGGCTTACAGGTGGCCAGAACTTGCTTCTTTTGAATTAGGATCTCGTAATTCACATTCCGTAGACAAATAAAACTGAGGTCGAACGTGGCCACATATTAATGAAACACAGTTTGTCACGTATTTGGTACCTTCCTTACGTTACAAGGTTCTCTCATAAGTACCGAAACGAATCTTACGAAGTTTTCTGTAGATCATTCCATCAACATTGCCAAATAAAATCAAATAGCAATATAAATTGATGACCTATCTTGCGTGCAGTTAAAACTTACCTATACACTTCGCTGGTTCCAGTACAGCACTCGTGGGTGCCGAATCGCGGTCGCGAAGTGGAGCGAGGCACTTTCAGATAAGTTTTTACAGTCTGACGATAATTTATGGATATGTACTTTTAGCTTCACGATGTCCATTACGGACAGACGGTAGTTACTTTGATTCAAAAACGCCTGCACGTTTTATAAAGGTCAATAGTACTGCAGATATGCAAGGAAAAATTCGGCAGGTATATCCGTATCCGTTCAGAACTTTAGCTACAATACATTTTCTACAACTTTTATATTTCCTTTTATTGATGTTTCTCACACTAATAAAAAAAATCCCAGTAATCTCTGTTCAATTCGTGGCATTGAAATTAACTCAAATGTGGTGCAGTCTGCTTCAAAACAGTTTTTGTTAAATATTAAGTGACCAAGCGAACCGGGGGCCTGACCGTATTGGGAACAGACTTGGTGACGCACTAGGTACAGGCATATTCTAGCCCAAAGAAGTGCGTTTTGTTACATCTACATCTACATCTATACTCCGCGAGCCACCTTACGGTGTGTGGCGGAGGGTACTTATTGTACCACTATCTGATCCCCCCTTCCCTGTTCCATTCACGAATTGTGCGTGGGAAGAACGACTGCTTGTAATTCTCCGTATTTGCTCTAATTTCTCGGATCTTTTCGTTGTGATCATTACGCGAGATATATGTGGGCGGTAGTAATATGTTGCCCATCTCTTCCCGGAATGTGCTCTCTCGTAATTTCGATAATAAACCTCTCCGTATTGCGTAACGCCTTTCTTGAAGTGTCCGCCACTGGAGCTTGTTCAGCATCTCCGTAACGCTCTCGCGCTGACTAAATGTCCCCATGACGAATCGCGCTGCTTTTCGCTGGATCATGTCTATCTCTTCTATTAATCCAACCTGGTAAGGGTCCCATACTGATGAGCAATACTCAAGAATCGGACGAACAAGCGTTTTGTAAGCTACTTCTTTCGTCGATGAGTCACATTTTCTTAGAATTCTTCCTATGAATCTCAACCTGGCGCCTGCTTTTCCCACTATTTGTTTTATGTGATCATTCCACTTCAGATCGCTCCGGATAGTAACTCCTAAGTATTTTACGGTCGTTACCGCTTCCAATGATTTACCACCTATGGCATAATCGTACTGGAGTGGATTTCTGCCCCTATGTATGCGCATTATATTACATTTATCTACGTTTAGGGAAAGCTGCCAGCTGTCGCACCATGCATTAATCCTCTGCAGATCCTCCTGGAATACGTACGAGTCTTCTGATGTTGCTACTTTCTTGTAGACAACCGTGTCATCTGCAAATAGCCTCACGGAGCTACCGATGTTGTCAACTAAGTCATTTATGTGTATTGTAAACAATAAAGGTCCTATCACGCTTCCCTGCGGTACTCCCGAAATTACCTCTACATCTGCAGATTTTGAACCGTTAAGAATGACATGTTGTGTTCTTTCTTCTAGGAAATCCTGAATCCAATCACAAACCTGGTCCGATATTCCGTAAGCTCGTATTTTTTTCACTAAACGTAAGTGCGGAACCGTATCAAATGCCTTCCTGAAGTCCAGGAATACGGCATCAATCTGCTCGCCAGTGTCTACGGCACTGTGAATTTCTTGGGCAAATAGGGCGAGCTGAGTCTCACATGATCTCTGTTTGCAGAATCCATGTTGGTTATGATGAAGGAGATTTGTATTATCTAAGAACGTCATAATACGAGAACACAAAACATGTTCCATTATTCTACAACAGATTGACGTAAGCGAAATAGGCCTATAATTATTCGCATCTGATTTATGACCCTTCTTGAAAATGGGAACGACCTGCGCTTTCTTCCAGTCGCTAGGTACTTTACGTTCTTCCAGCGATCTACGATAAATTGCTGATAGAAAGGGGGCAAGTTCTTTAGCATAATCACTGTAGAATCTTAAGGGTATCTCGTCTGGTCCGGATGCTTTTCCGCTACTAAGTGATAGCAGTTGTTTTTCAATTCCGATATCGTTTATTTCAATATTTTCCATTTTGGCGTCCGTGCGACGGCTGAAGTCAGGGACCGTGTTACGATTTTCCGCAGTGAAACAGTTTCGGAACACTGAGTTCAGTATTTCTGCCTTTCTTCGGTCGTCCTCTGTTTCGGTGCCATCGTGGTCAACGAGTGACTGAATAGGGGATTTAGATCCGCTTACCGATTTTACATATGACCAAAACTTTTTAGGGTTCTTGTTTAGATTGTTTGCCAATGTTTTATGTTCGAATTCGTTGAATGCTTCTCTCATTGCTCTCTTTACGCTCTTTTTCGCTTCGTTCAGCTTTTCCTTATCAGCTATGATTCGACTACTCTTAAACCTATGATGAAGCTTTCTTTGTTTCCGTAGTACCTTTCGTACATGATTGTTATACCACGGTGGATCTTTCCCCTCGCTTTGGACCTTAGTCGGTACGAACTTATCTAAGGAGTGCAAAGAGGGAACATAATTGTGGAAAATGCCTTCTCGGGCAGCTGTAGTGGCTTGTTGTTAACGTTATTCAATTTACTAATGGCGGAAGCAGAAAGAAGTGACAGCGATCATGGAAAACTTGATAGAGCGTGGAAGCAAATTGTTAATGTTGAGTGAGTGTAGGGATGGTGTACAAATTACAGAAGGAATGACACAATGCCGAGCAGTAAAGGATTCAAGAAGAAGAATCCAAGTGCACAAAATAAATATCCTGTTGACAATAGGGATAAATACATTATGCAGCAATTCCTTTGATGTTACGAATAATAGAAAGAAATACCAACTTTACGAGAACTTCACAGCTATTGCTCGATCTATATTCAGTTTTTGACGGGCTGTCCACTGGGCCATCTTACGACTAAATCTGGTGAGAGAGCGATTTAGAGTTTCCCTTGTGAGTAAACATTTCATCGAAGGACGTTGAGAGATGTCTTCGGAAGAGGAACGCCGACGAAATAAGTAAAGAATGGAAATGGAAGTGCAATATTCTGTTTTTTTTTCAGAATACTCATTTCCAGTGCTATTGCGTTCTCAGCTCTCTGTTCCATGTCCATAGACAATTTCCAACTGTCAAATGACGGACAAAAAGTTTCAGACATTCGTTACTAGAAGATCCATCATCTTTTCCCCAATAAGTCTTTCCCCGAGAGTTCCAAATGTCTTTCCAGTGCATACAAGGGACCTCTCTGATTTTAAAGATGCGGGTGAAACATTGTTATCGATGCAGGCGTGTAAGATCTCCAAATGCAGTACGATCAAAGTCATCTCACACAGCTATTAAAAATTCTTACTTTGAAACAGGAGAATGGCAAAATTTCATTGCATCCAAAAGAGGAAAGAGCATTGTTGGTGCACGTCATGTCGTACTTCCTTTCAAAGACCAGCCATTTTTATCAGTAGCACAATCGAAAGACTTGTAGACTATGATGCCATTTCTTCCTCAACAGCACAGCAATCTTTGCAATATCTGATCCCAAAAATGGAGCTGTGCAAGACTCACAAGTCAGTATTGAGCCATGTTTTTCATGTATTTAGTTTTGGTATTCTCCTGTACAAAATGTAAAAGACATGAGAAGTGGTTAATGTTGACTATACTTCTACTAGTTAAAATAATTCTGTTTTATTCCTGTATTTGCATTAACACAAATACAATATAATGCCTGTGTATTAGTGACTCTCCGAACAATAAATTTCGTATTGGCACTGTGAATCAGTTAGTTTTCGGGTATGATACTCAGAACGTTCTTAATAAATCATTTATTTTCTAATTTGTATCTTAATTTTTTGTTCAAAAATGGCTCTGAGCACTATGGGACTCAACTGCTGAGGTCATTAGTCCCCTAGAACTTAGAACTAGTTAAATCTAACTAACCTAAGGACATCACAAACATCCATGCCCGAGGCAGGATTCGAACCTGCGACCGTAGCGGTCTTGCGGTTCCAGACTGCAGCGCCTTTAACCGCACGGCCACTTCGGCCGGCCAATTTTTTGTGGTGGTGAAGGTGGACGGCATAATTCTGTGATATCACGATACCTCCTCAAATTTTTGGGCAAAAACCAGTCACGTACAGTAGACATAGATCGATTTTTGAGTCTCCTGACAAATGTGAGATCTGGAATTTCGATGGTTTCCACTTCCGTCCTTCAAATGGTTTGCGTCGCAGAGTCCAGATTGCAAGGTCCCAGGTTCAGTTCCCGCCCGGGTTGGAGATTTACTTCGCTCGTGGACAGGGCGTTTGTGTGTCGACCTCATCACTTCATCTCATCTTCATCGATAGGCAAGTCGCAGAAGTTCCATCAGACAAAAAGACTAACATCGGGCGAGTCTCCCGCGAAATAATAGCCATACGATCATGTCATCTCACTTGTAAGAAGTGTTGATTATGCCGAGTTTCTGACGTGACAGCGCAGACAAAGCAGGCTGGGGAGTGTTTCCGAACGTGCGTTCGAACGTTGACCAATGAGCTGGAAGAACGCCACCTACGTCACAGGCACCTCATCTCTGCAGTACAGATTCGCGAGACGCCATATTGGTTTTCAGCAGAAAACCATCTATAAATATGTCGTTTCTAAGCATCAGAAAATGTAGGAGCTGTCGAAAATCCGTCCATAGTTGTATTAATTGTTGTAATAAGATGACGTGAAACGTCGTCATATTTGTGGTTAAAGAATTATTGTAACTTGTATATTATGAATGTATACTGCTTCAAGACAACGGCATACTGTGGCTGAATAAGAAATGCAATGTTCTCGATACAATTTGCTATAATTAAATGTCAGTTAGTAACAAATCTGCGATTGAAGCTTTCTGTGGTCGCCATAGCGCAAAGTATCGTCACTCAACAATCATGGTCGTTATAACGCAATGTGAAGAGTCACAGATATTTAAGGTAAAAGGTGATGTGTAGGTGATTCGTGCTTTACTAAATCCAAATATTTTTATTACTAGCCTTCGCGTTTCCTAACACGTTCTGATGCTTTCTTATTAATTTAATAAAAGTATATTCTGTAATATTCGATGTTATGTAAATATAAATGCAGTCTTTCCAGGAGTGAGTTTGTTCTGTTGGCTTACTCTAAAAAACAGCTTGCTCTACTAGCAGTAAGATATTTTTGTTGTTTTAAGTTTCTGATTTTAGATATTGTAAAGACTCTGCTGCTGGATAGAAACAGTGATCCACTAAGAGTTTGTATCGCAATACTTCCATGGAACTTTTGTAAGCGGATGTTCTTATTGACTGGATATGGTACGTCTCTTTTTGCATTGTGATGTATCAATAGATTTTGAAGTTTCTATTTATGTATGCTATAGACAGAACAATATAACTAGCATGTGGACAAGGGAGCAAATGTGCGTTTCAATAGAGCTAACGTAGAAATTTCACGCCCCTACATTTCGCAAACGGTGTAATATGCGAGCCACAGACAGCCGACAACTGCCGCTGGAGAACGCAGCGGTAGCGTATATCACGTTGAGGACAACGCACCGCATGCTCGAGTCGCATTGTTTCTGAATGTCCAGCATCGTGTTGGTCTCGGCACGCTCAACACTGACATTCGATAGCGCAGTCCGTGTGCCGGCGGCATTACTACCGCCCCTACAGTCCCAGTTTCTCGGGTGTAAACACGACGGTGCTGCCGTCATGGTCAGGTCTTCACTTTGCCAGGTAGATACATGCAATTTGGTACCAAAGCTGACATGCGCCTGTACAGTGTCAGTTTGAATACGAGTGTCTCTCGTAGAACGTAGCGCCAGCGAACAGGTGCGTCTGTCGTTGAGCGGCGCTTTGACAGCGACGCAGCCACAGGCTACGCACGGCTGGCTAGGCCTCACTTGTTGCTGGCCATCAAGCTAGGGCGGCGGCGGCGCCGACACCCCGCCGCGTGTTTTCGGATCACGGCCCTCGCTGGACGCGCCCGCAAATTGCCAGCTAATCCGCGCTTCCTGCCGCTGTCGAGGGCCGCGCTTCGATCCCCCGGAGCAGCCATTAAGCACTGGCCGCGCCGCACCGTAAACCCTCGCATCCCCACTTCCTGTCACTCACCGTGGGCTGACCGCTTATCTGCCTGCACGGCAAACCCAGCCCGCAACCCTCCTCTGCCAACGCGCTGCCGTAGCGCGCCGCTGTAGTTGCGCCATTGTTTAATTACCCACTGTAGCGAAGGAGGCCGTGTATCGGATACTACAATACCGTTTTGTGCGCTGATATGTGCCAAATAAAGGAACTTATATAACATTACTTTCCTTGTATTCATGCTCATAGAATTTTCTAACTGTCTCTTAATATTTTCCCGTATTGCCAAATGAAAGAAAGTCGTCTGGAACGTAGTAATTACAAGCATGTTTTCGGCCTCCTACATATTTAAGAATAATATCTTGAGAAGCGGTTTAGTGGTGGCTAATACTTAATACAGTACAAGAATGATCACGTCTCGAAAAAAAAAAAAAAAAAAAAAAAAAAAAAAAAAAAAAAAAAAGAGGTTAAAAACTCTCATGTTATTTACATACTTATTCTTCACCATGTGCGAGGTGCCGGGGCTAGCAGTGTATTTAACACTAAGTTCTTGAATCTACATATGTAAATGATGCTCTAAACGCCGCCCCCCCTTTTCTAACTCCGCGAACTGACTGTAATCAACCCTGCAAGGGGAGTAGAAAAGAGTTTGGCACCTGCAATAATTTAATTTGATAAATAAGTTAAATAAACGAAGGTTTCATTAACATAGTGAGGAATGATAGGTTTGCTCTACCGATTAACAGAATGAAAGTTCTGTCCAAAATAACAATATGATTTATTAAGACTAAACACAAAATACTAAACCAAAACATATGAAACATTTACAATACATCAAATTGGCTCAAATTGGATACTCATACAAACACTGTAAAGGTGAAGTTGTCCCTAAACTAGATTGTGAGGTTTAAGACGAAGTGTTATGTGGAGCCAATTCCTTGCTACTCAAATCATAAGAGAGACACACAACTAACCCAAGATTAATTGCTGGTACTCAAGACAGAACAAAGTTAGAAAAAGATGAACAGGCGCACTCTGCTGAGCTCTGATTATCACCTAGGAAAATCCCTGTCTGCCGGTCCAGGACATACATTACCAATCTGTCTTCTTAACTGCAAGAACACGGTTTGGCGTACCGGAGGTGATGGCTGGTTGCTTCGAAGTCCTCGACTGAAAGGCGAGCACCCGTACAGGCCGAACACAGAACATTCCCGCCCCCACGACAGTGGCCGCGGTTAAACGTTCCAATCAGCAACTCGAAAACCGGCGGAAAATTCCACCCCATTGCCGGAGCACTACCATTCCACCAATGGAGATTCTTGGCGCCAATTTCTGCGCTGATTTTGCTACGTCACGGAGCTATGCCCTGAGCAAGCCAATCACAGTTACTATTTTGCAGAAAGCGCGGGAATTTTCCCGCCACAACTGCCTGGGTACACAAGTCATTCGCACGCCTCGCTGGTAGCCCGCCAGAAAGTGTTTTCGCTAAGTTTCTGCGAAGTAACGGAACCTCTAGCCCAGCCGCTACGTCAGGCCCCGGCGGGCGTGTCTCTTGACAATGTCGGCGTCTGGAAAGCATTCACTCGACTGCCTCACACACGTCGGCTTAACCCTCTCGAGATCAGTGTTGCCCGCCTGTCACCGGACCACCTGGGTGACGAGAGACGCTGCGTGGGGAGTCCGCGTGTGAAGGAATAGCAACTTTCCACCGCATGCAATTAGAGAGGAGAATCGTAAGATAGAAATATGAGAGGGGGCTCATGCCACCTCTTACATGTAGCCTTTTTGCACGGAGAGAAATTTGAAGTATCCGAGCAACAACTCTTTGCTTCCTTTGCTACGTAGCAGATTAGTCTGGGAACGTAAAACTCTGTATCGATTAGTTCACACAGAGAAAAAACAAAAGAAAAGTTTCCTTCTCATCGTGTTTTATTTTAAGCACGTAAGTTTTCGCAGCCCCAGACATGAAACCATATGCAATATTAAATAAGTTGGACTTTGGAATGTTTTCCGGCCGTATTATTCAGGTTAAAATGTCTCTTGTAACAGCTACTGATCATATATGGCAGAGTTCGACAGAAAAGCGTGTAGGTCAATGAGCCGATGAACTGATCCTTCTCGGATTGTCTTTATCTCTAACACAATTGTCCCTGATGTATGTGTGAGTTTGCTTTAAAACAAAAAAAAGTCTTTACAACCTGTCTTACAATATTCCATCGTGATTTTTATGACATATCTCTGAAAGTTAATAGCTTTCGACAAAACTGCTATGAATCACATTCATGTGTAAATTGTAATAACATGGACTCATAAAAGATTTTAGTATAATATTTTTCAAACAATTTATTTCAGAATAAGATAAATCAGTTAAAAGATATATTGTCAACTTGAAAATGGTTCATGTTGAGGGCATTAGAGTCGCAAGGGTGAGATGTAAAGAAAATGGTGGTTTCCATCTCAAACGGAATGGAAAGGCGGGAAGGCGAAAACGTGGGATTATTTGGCATGCTGTAGCAACGTAGAACAAAGAAGAGTGACGTCAGTCTGTAGGTAGGGGTCACAGAGGCAACATCTTAAGGCTTAGAGTGAGAGTGGCTTACGCAACAATCATTGCCTGAATAGCCTCGGATGGAGTGTCAAAAAAATGTTGAGAATTCCTAAGGGACCAAACTGCTGAGATCATAGGTCCCTCTCCGTCTTCAGGCCACGTGTGGCCTAACGGGACCATCCGGCCGCCGTGTCATCCTCAGAGGAGGATGCGGATAGGAGGATCGTGGGTTCATAATGATGGTATTCTTGATCGAAGCCGCTACTATTCGGTCGAGTAGCTCCTCAGTCGCCATCACGAGGCTGAGTGCACCCCGAAAAATGGAAACAGTGCATGGCGGCCTGGATGGTCACCCATCCAAGTGCCGACCACGGCCCGACAGCGCTTAACTTCGGTGATCTCACGGGAACCGGTGTATCCACTGCGGCAAGGCCATTGCCCAGAGGTCCCTAGACTTACGTACTACTTAAACTAAGTTAAACTAACTTATGCTAAGAACAACGCGCACACCCATGGGAGGGAGGACTCGGACCTCCGGCGGGAGGGGCCGCGCAGTCAGTGACATGGCACCTGAGACCACGCGGCCACTCCGCGCGGCTAAAACTGTGTTCCGGACTGAGAATCGAATTCGGGCCCTTGGCCTTTCGCGGGCAAGTGCTCTATCATCTGAGCTACCCAAGCGCGACTGTTCAAAAGACTTCATTTTCCTATTATACATACCTAGACAGGGTCCTATCATATCAAAAATAAATCCGAGTATCCGAAAATAATAAAGAACTATAATTGCAAACTTATGTAGTAAAATATTTAAGTAAACTAGTAAGCTGAAAGTGGTTACAGTAAAAGATATAATAGTATCATATTAAAGATTTAACTGCTTAAACCTAGTGATGTAGTGAAAATAGAGCTTAATCAGATATGTCTTATTTTTCGAACAGTGTTAGTGAAGATTTCATAAAAGTTGAAAGTTTTTACCACTGTCAGACGAAGTACCGTTTAAGGGCCACCATTTGTTTGATTGTTGAGATGGTTCATTTTCTAGCTTCTCTACGACGTTCGAACTTCTGATATTCCACTCCCAAACTCGTAGAACGATGTCCTCTCGTTGGTTATTCAGTCTTGTTCTCATGCTCACCTCCCCTTGGCAGTCCCCTCCCGGAGATCCGAAGGGGGTCTGGACCGGAATCTTTTGCCGATGTAGATATCGTGATGGCACTTTTTCAATTACAGGCCACATGTCCTACGGTTACAGGTTATGTGTCTTCAATGCAGTGCTTTCCATTGCCTTGTGGATCCTCATGCTGTTGATCATTGCTGATTCTTCCGCATTTAGGGGCAGTTTCCCACCACAGAGACAAGATACTTCCCTGAACCTCTGTCTGCTCCTCCGCCCTCTCTGACAAGGCCGTTGGCAGACTCCTTACACCGGAAATCTTCGCCCGCCATTGCTGATGATTTTTATTCAAAATTTAAGCAGCGATGAGGTGCTAACCCGGGACCGGGGACGTTTTGATCATTAATCGAAGACGCTACCCCTAGACCAGAGGTGCATCTCTCTAAGCTATTTACTTGATTAAGAAAACTACCACTCCACGCTCCGACCTGTACAATGCGAGTTTTGATTTGCATTATGATGCCATCCTCCTGCGTAGTCCTCGGTCCTAGATTGAATCGCGGGCTACTTTATCTACAGAATATTTTGTCAAAGAGGAAGCTATCACTACTTAACCGTAGAGAGGAATTACAGGTGAGTTATCACTTAAGTCATCAGGGACAAAATACGGGGAGCGAAAGGTTATTTACAATTTCACAGAAACCAGACAGCAGTTCTAAAGATCGATGGACATGAAATGTCGAGTGATTGGGAAGAGAATGACGGAGGATTGTAACCTATTTCGCATGTTATTCAATCTTTACAAGGAGGCAAGCAGTAAAGGAAACGGAGGAGAAAATTTTTATAGCGAGTTAAAGTTCAAGTTGATAGTTCTTGTCCCTGGATGTGCCTTGTTATGACTGTTGCCAACGTACGAAACATTTGGTAGGAAGCGTGTTCTGTACCAGACAAAGGCAACCTTAGAAAAACTAAGCTCAGGCAGTATCACACAGAAAAAAAAAAAAAAAAAAAAAAAAAAAAAAAAAAAAAAAAAAAAAAAAAAAAAAAAAAAACGAATTGCTATACGGAAGTGAATAGAGTAGCAGGTCCCGGGTCGTTTGAGCGCAAGAGCTTTCGAAAAATGCTGGGTTCTAAGATAACAGACGGACAGCATAGACTACGAGGTAGATAGAAGTTACACAGGAATAATAGACGGCTGATGAAGCCCACAAGGAGACGACAACTAAAGTTCTATGGACATTCTTTCTGGATGAATGCCACCCGACTAACGAAGCAGTTTTTAATGGACAGTACGAGAGTCGGTATGTTCTGCTCACTGATCGACAGCTTTAAGAGCTTACACGACACGCAAATGCAGAAAAGGAGCTGGACAGAGGAGAGAAAGCACACGATCGGAGAGAGAATGCAACGCTTTTGTGCCCTAAAAGGTTCTTCCAGAAATTTTACGACTTGCACGTGCGACAGTTACATGAACAAGTGTATACACGGGGTGATTCTTATTAACGCTTAAAAACTGCAGGAGTGACCTAGATGAAGACGAGACAAGTAATTTAATATCCGGCACGTGGGGCCCTAAATGTCGGAAAATACCCCAAAAGTGGACGAGAAATGCTGAACATGTGACGTCAGCAGATGACGCACTTCCAGCGGTTGGGCTTCGGAGTGAAAGGATGATTGAGCGATGCAAAGAAACTGGTATAGGGATGTGTATTCAAAGACAGAGATATGTAAACAGGCAGAATACGGCAATTCGAATATCTACATTATTTAAACACAAAAATTCTTCAAATATGTGCTAATTAACACGTATCTAATCAGCATTTTTACGAAAAGAGCACATCTTCTTGTTTCTAATTAGATATTCCTCGCAAAATTCCAGTTATTCGTTGCAAATATAAATTCTTAACTATCGATGTTTTATAAAAGTTGATTTAAATTAAGAAAACATCACAAAATTAATTTTTGGAATAAAAATTAAAAATCAGGTACTCTGTACTTCGACTAAGTCTATCGTTTTATACCACAATGTGGCCTCACACGAACCAAAGTGATAAGCGCCATAAAAACATAGAATACAATTTTCACGACATCGAGCACACCGTACAAATGCTGCACTTTCACCCACTGCAGCTTGTAACCGATAGAACTGATCTGGAGCCCAGTTAAAGGTTTTATTACGAGAAAAAACAAGACATCCAAACAGCCAGACGTACTGGAAGTAATGCACGAAGCTCCGTCACACGAAACTGCCGAACGCTAGCGGGATGTAGAACACCACGCCATAAGAGACGAGCAGAAAATGTGGCGGCTAGAGGCTACGTGGATTCTGTTGTTGACCGCATAGTCGTCAACGTAGAAGATGACGGTTCCAGTGCTGAAATGTATTTCTCGGATTTGGATGTGAAAGGAGTTCAGAGATTACCTGACTGTAAGCAACACCTTCAGTGGCTTCAATATTAAACTGTGCGGTGAACACCCTTCAATACGCCTATATGTCACAAATACGTCACGCAGAAAAATTACCTTGTGCTTAAGTTAGCAGTTTCCATCAGTCTTATTTTTAATTACAATACCGGGTGGTTATGTTATTCAGTCTGTATATTGAGCAAGTAGTAAACGAAACAAAAGAAAAATTCGGAGTAGGAATTAAAACCCATGGAAAAGGAATAAAAAACTTCGAGGTTCGCCAGTGACATTGTAATTCTGTCGGAGACAGCAAAGGACCTGGAAGAGCTGCTGAACGGAAAGGACAGTGTCTTGAAAGGAGGATATAAGATGAATATCAACAAAAGCAAAATGAGGATAATGGAATGTACTCGAATTAAATCGGGTGATGCTGAGGGATTCAGACTAGGAAATGACACGCTTAAAGTAGTAAATGACTTTTGCTACTTGGGGAGCAAAATAACTGGTGATGGTAGAAGTAGAGAGGATATAAAATGTAGACTGGCAATGGCAAATGGTTTCTGAAGAAGAGAAATTTGTTAACTTCGAGTATAGATTTAAGTGTCAGGAAGTCATTTCTGAAAGTATTTGTATGGTGTGTAGCCATGTATGGAAGTGAAACATGGACGATAAATAGTTTACAGAAGAAGAGAATAGGAGCTTTCGAAATGTGGTGCTACAGAAGAATGCTGAAGATTAGATGGGTAGATCACATAACTAATGACGAGGTATTGAACAGAATTGGGGGAAGAGGAATTTGTGGCACAACTTGACTAGAAGAAGGGATCGCTCGGTAGGACATATTCTGATGCATCAAGGGATGACTAATGTAGTATTGGAGGGCAGCGTGGAGGGTAAAAATTGTAGAGGGAGACCAAGGGATGAATACACTAAACAGATTCAGAAGGATGTAGGTTGCAGTAGGCGCTGGGAGATGATGAATTTGCACAGGATAGAAGAGCATGGGGAGCTGCATCAAACCAGTCTCAGGACTGAAGACCACAACAACAACATGACTATTAAATTTTCGTCTCCCTTCACCCTTTATCACATTATACATTTTATCAATCTCTTCGTCATCTGCCGAGCTAGTTGGCATATAAACTTGTACTACTCTCATAGACGTGGGCTTCGCGGCCATCTTGGCTACAATAAAGCGTTCATTATGCTGTTCGTAGTAGCTTACCCTCACTCCTACTTTTTTTATTCATTATTAAACCTACTCCTGCATTACCCTTATTTGATTTTGTATTTATAACCCTGTATTCACCTGACCAGAAGTCTTGTTCCTCCTGCGACTGAACTTCACTAATTTCTGCTATATCTAACTTTAACCTATCATTTCCCTTTTTAAATTTTCTAACCTACCTGCCTGATTAAGGGATCTGACATTCCATGCTCCGATCCGTAGAACACCAGTTTTCTTTCTCTTGATAACGACGTCCTCTTGAGTAGTCCCCGCCCGGAGATCCGAATGGGGGACTATTTTACCTCCCAAATACTATACCCAAGAGGATGCCATCGTCATTTAACCATACAGTAAAGCTGCATGTCCCAGGAAAAATTACGTCTGTAGGTTCCCCTTGCTTTCAGCCGTTCGCAGTACCAGCACAGCAGGCTGGTTAATGTTACAAGGCCACATCAGTCAATCATCCAAACTGTTGCCTCTCTTCAGGAACCACACGTTTGTCTGGCCTCTCAACAGATACCCCTCCGTTGTGGTTGCACCTACGGTATGGCTATCTGTATCACTGAGGCATGCAAGCCTCCCCACCAACGGCGGTGTAACATACTTGCAACAAATACGTAACTTAGCTGCAACCAATATGTCTATGTTCGTCTGTGAAAGTAGACTCGATAAGCAGCCTGAGCTATCAGTAAACGGAATCTAACCCGCATAACACTGTCTGCGGATCGTATGAGTGGCAGTTTCACTGCCACTTAAGCCCTCAACAGATCATTACATGAAAAACTTAAAACTAACATTTGGATAAACTATCTGACTTCGTTTTTGAACAAAAATTTACAAGTGATACAGAATCTGACTCGTTCAACGGAATTTACTGGATCAGTACATGGCATGTTGTGGTGCGTCAGTTTCTGCTTTGATCCTAAGTTTTGCACTCACCTCTTTGGATGACTGACTTTTTCCATGTGGTTTACAGCAGTTCGCAGCAACATGCAGCAGCAGCGGCTAAATATTACTGTTACTAAGAATGAATTTAATAAAAATGAGTTTGCTTGGGTCCTGTTAGCTACAAAATAACTTGTAAGAAGGGATTTCATAAATTAAGTCTCTTTAAAAAAACTCCAGAAATCATCGTGACCAAGTATTAATAATGGCGAAATGCTTAACAATGACCGTATAAGTTTCAATAATGGCTCAGTGCCAGATTAACAAAATTATTTCAGTTTCAAGGTTGCATTAACATTTAATAAGGACAACATATTTATTAATTGGATGTGGAGAATAATTATTATTATTTGGAGGATAAAAGGGCTTCTTTCACTGACAAGCAAAACATGGGATTATTGCAAACGCGGACTAACATTCACGATACTAACCCTGCAACTGCTTTTGCGCTATGCTTGCGAATTGTGATCTTGAATTCCATCTTCAAGCGTAGTTAAGCCATCCAAATCCCTCCTGGCTATATAAATGAAATCAGGCCTTGAGTGTGGTGAGATTTGCCATGAGGGTAGCATGACACGTCTTCTGTCTCTGAGCTCTCGACCAACACAACCGCTTCCACTCTCGCAGACAGACCTCGTCTCACAACAATGCTTAGAATCGCGCTCCCATGTTTGGCCCTCAGATTGTTACTATCAATATCTGAGTGCTTATTTATTTCCAGTTTTACACAATGCAAAGAATAGCGTTAAGTTGGGTGTATTGTTTTCAGTGTAATCGAGAATTCTGACACAGTCCTTACACCAGCTGGGATGAAGATCTTCGGGTTGAATGGATGACGTACCGTGTTCGGAGGCACAGGGCTGGAGATATTTGCCCTCCGGCGCGGCCAGCTGAGAGTCGGGAACGCTGGCTGTTGTTCACGGCAGTCGCGGAGCGACACGGCTGGCTAGTTCGCCGTCGCCCGACATGAATATGCGCGTGCTCGCGCGCCGTGCAAATGCGGTAAACAAAAACAAAGGAAGAGCGGCCGAGGCGGCCTGCAGCTGTCTCGCTCCGGCCCCGAGCGTGCACGGAATCTGCCGATCTGCCCCGCCGATCAGCGCGTCGTGTTGCAGCGGGAAAAAGAATTCGCAACCGCCGCCATCTAAATCTGCGAACACCAGTCGCGCGATGCCATCGCCGCGATCGGCAGCGGCCCGGCAAACTTGCGACGAAACTAATTAGCATCGAAGCACTTTATTTTGGTCAACGGGCGTTCTATCTTTCCAGTCCGAGCGGGATTTACGTCGGCTGTAATCAGATGGTTTCGGGGAACACCGCGCAGCGGCGATCGTAACGTGCTGCGCCATTTTCGCGGCGAGAAGAAATTACGTCGTTAAGTTAGAGTGTTCCTCGCCAACGTGTCGGTGCAGGTGATGTTTCACGAAGATCGTTAGCATTTACAAAGACTTTTTATTCGGTCGCGTTCGGAGCAATATATTGCTGTGCATCTAGGGCATAAGGAACTATGGACCAGGGAGATGGAGGGATAATGCTGTAGAAATTTCGTATTTTAAATGAATGGCTCTGGCAGCAGTTTAGTAAGAAATCTATTCCTACATCAACACGTATAATACACTTGTACTCAGGAAGCGAGCAAGAGTGTTTTGTGGAGTGTAGTGTGAGTATTTATGTATCTTTTGTATCTGAGTACAGTTGACCGTGTAAGGCGGTTTATCCATGTAACACACGCCAACGGCCTTGAATTGCCAGAAGCCCGTTGCTGCACTGCCTAGATTTTCGCTTTTAGATCTCTTGCCTTAAAACAGGCTCGATCGTAACATAATTCATTTCGCCAAGTTAAAATAATTAATACAAGCACCATAATACCATTTTTGAATATAATTTCAATGTCTGTTTGAAAATTAATCCTCAAACGATATTGCCACCGTGTATGAACTCTAGCTCTCTGCATGCTGAACATTATGAAACAGTATAAAATAAGTCAGTACAGTCCGCATCATGGAGTCACATGAACTATCTGATCAAAACTATCTCGACAATATGTAATGCAGAACTGATCACTAGGTGTCACGAGATGCAGACCCAACTGTATAAAGCGAGATGAGGAGTATTGTGTTGTCCGTACATGAGGTACCCCTTATTTGCAGATAGGAGCGCCTTTTACATTATTTCCACTTTGCTATTCCACATAACTGAAGTGAATGTATCGGCACTGTTGTACGTACGGGGTAAGACGCGGTACGTTCCCTCGCTGGTTAGTGGAGGCGGTTGACCATCTGGCGCTTTCAGAGCCAGTGGGATTAGCTGACGAGTCAGAAATCGCTCGTGACGTCAGCAAAGAGATGTGTAAGGAAAGTACATTTATTTAGGCGCGAATCATTGTTGTTAGTAAATATTTGCTCACAAAACTTGCCTTTCGCTCCTCGGACGATAGGAAGAGTCTATAGGTATAAATACTATCTTCCAGTAATTTTACAATGTCAGAGAACGTTGATATTAACAAACAAAGGAATAAATTGGGCATAACCGAAGATATACGATCTCATACGAACTATACCCTTCGACCATAGATACTACTAGACTGGGCAAGCAGTGCAGCGGCTATACATGTGGCGTGGCTGCAACATAGAATCACGTGACTGTTGGCAGAACGTCGGCGGGAGTTCAAGGCAGCATTCTGATTCCTGATTTCACTTCCAGTATTTCTCAGTGGATTTCCTGCTAACTTCACCACATTAAATGTAGCTTATGTAAACACAGCTAGAAGTGATAAATTATTGCGTAACCACTGTACAAATTTAGTTTTAGAGCCATTACTTCACAATGAACTTTGTGAACTGCTGAAACACTTTCGATGTTCGGCAATATATTCGCCCCGAATATTTCAGTGTTACCAATTATGAGATGCATTCTCTACTAACAATACGCGTTATGCACTGCATAAAATGTAAATATTGCGTGTGTGTGTTTTAGTGCCTTGGTTGTAGAAAGTATTATAGATTTCATAAATCGGCATAAACAACGAAACCTGTAACGTAAACACACGTGTTCACATCGAATGTAACGAACTGAATTGTGTCGTTCACCCACAAAACGTAAAGCAGTTTCATTTGAAAGCTCTTTTTTGGTTTAAACAGTTTGTTTCGTAGATGTATCAAATAAGATATCTACAAAAGCAGTACCTACTTACATGAATACTTGTTCCACAGATCATGAATACGATACTTCGCAATGATGTGTCAGTTTAATGAAAGGTAGACCTATCATTACATGACAATTCTTCCAATCACTTATTTATACCTAAAAAATCGTCTACTGAGTAGGAGCTGTCATTCATAGATTCTTTTAGTTTGATTTTAAATGCTGGTTGGCTATCTGTCAGGCTTTTAATGCTTTTTGGTAAATGACCAAAGATTTTTGTAGCAGCATATTATTTATCCCATACATTACAGCTTATTATCTGGAAATATATATATATATATATATATATATATATATATATGTGTCTGTGTATGTGCGGATGGATATGTGTGTGTGTGTGTGTGTGTGTGTGTGTGTGTGTGTGTGTGCGCGCGCGAGTGTATACCTGTCCTTTCTTCCCCCTAAGGTAAGTCTTTCCGCTCCCGGGATTGGAATGACTCCTTACCCTCTCCCTTAAAACCCACAACCGTTGGTTGCGAAAGCTTGAATTTTGTGTGTATGTTTGTGTTTGTTTGTGTGTCTATCGACATGCCAGCGCTTTCGTTTGGTAAGTCACATCATCTATGTTTTAGATATATATATCTTCTTCAAAGTGCTTCGAACAGATGCGTGTGTGCGCAGTAGGCTTGAAATCTTTTCGTTTCACTGCCTGTATCCACATCTGCCTGCGCCCTTCATCCTTTGGAAACCTATACGAAAGAGAAAAAGCAGCTTTGTAGCTTACCAGTTCAAGAAATATATACGATTGCAATGTGCGCCTGGAAACACACACAGCACTTCAAACCGCCAATTTACGTAACTGTGGCGTTCTGGGTAAGGATATGATACACACAATAGTTTATCAGTATTCAAGAAATGCCGCTAAATTATACTAATAATACTTACACGTGAAATTTAATGTTACTTCCCTTGACAAAACGCTCGGTACAACCATAAGCACAACAGGATACCACCATTGTTTTGCCAATAGTCACGTGGTATAGCAGTAGAGATGTTGGTGCCACGAAATATACGTCATGACCAGTCTACCAATATCTATGGTCGAAGACTATACCGATTGTACGTTCAAGTTACACACAGTGCGCCGTAGTCGGCGGCCATAGATGGGATGCCTTCCTATCATGCGGTAGACCATACTCTCGTACCGTTAATAGTTAGCTTATAATCAGTGTGAACAAGTTCATTTCATGGTGTTCCCTGAATAAACGCACCATATGGCATCCCGTGTAAAAATTATTTGCACAAAAAACTTCTACCCACTTTTTGACGTAAGACATAGACAGTAGTATTCCACTTTCAGAATCCGATGGCACTGCTACAGCTCTGCAAGGGGGCACAAAACTACGAGAGCAGCTCCTCATAACAGATAGGGAGGTTTCCTGTGTGGTGGCTCACTAAGTCAGTTCGAAGATGGACGGGCTTAATTATCGCAAAACTCGGGTGGTAAAGCATGGATCGTTTTACTGTGCGCCCCTTATACGACCTCTACTATGATAAAAGAAAAAAAAATTAAATGTATTTAAATTTTTTCAATTTTAATCTGATAATTATACTATAATGTCGTGTTCCCGGTTTGGCACAGCTTTGCCACAGGAGACACAAAAGAGGACGAAGACGTCCGTCTTCTGGTCGGCTCCTGATCGTTGTCAGAAGGAGGCTAGTTTTTGAATACGCAAAGGCTTCTATTATTTGGAAAAGAACAACCCGGATTTCTTTACGTAATCCGTATGAATTTTATAATCACCTAAAGGACCTTTAACAGTGAACAATAAAAAAATTGCATTTGCAAATGAAATAATTAATAAATGGGGCGGCTATGAGTTGTATAGAAGAGAAGGAGCGGCCTTCTGTCTACGACCAAGATGCCGCGGTATTCTCTGCTGTAGTAAAGGCTGTTTGACATTTATAAAAGTAATATAACGTGGAGGTAAAAAAAAATAAAGGAAAAGAATAGAATAAATAATCTGGTAAACACTTAAGACATTCAAATAATTCTCACAAGCAATTAGGGCTTATTTATAAACAGTATAACGTCCATAAGTAGTTTTCTGACTGTGTTGGTGCGATCAGATTTCAACCTGACCTGTGCTCACTTCTTGGTTCAAGTCTTTATCACAAATTACAGTCATTACTTTTCTCCTTCCTTCGAGACAATTCTTGAACCGTTCAACGCCTTCATAACAATATCGTGCCGATTTCCAGTATCGAACATTAATTACTCGAATCTTATTAATTAATAACTGTTGTCTGCATACTGGCAAGGCAGCTCAGTTTTACGGCTTAAAGACGACCTTCTTTACGCTTTCACATTACAGGAAGAAGTACGATAAAATCTGAAGATCTACAAAGGTTTTTACCGTCATATTTTTTTATTCAGATCGAAGCGGAACGCTCAGTTCAGCTTCTGTTAAAATGTTTCTTTGACTGCGCAATCGATGTATTAGCATTCGCGCTAGTTGCGCATCTTTGCAATTACGTAAAGTATATAAAAGAAATGTCTTCGAAAGAATAGGTCTCATCTCATAGGTTGATCATTCAATACACAGCTAGGTGAATACCTTTCCAAGGGTATTCACAGCTTTCATACGACGGAAAGCCCAATAATATTACGGACCATCCCTGGACTTGCCTGCTAAATGAGACATTTATGGAGGTTTAGAACGAGTAGGGTTTTCCTGCAAGTAGAAAAGCAGTTACAGCACAATGGGTTTATGAGAAGAATTCATCAACTTCCAACGTGGACTTACGATTGGATTTCACCTGAGTAACAAGTTTCTGTCAGACGCGGACAGCCTTTCGTGCAGGATCCGGTGGGACCAATGGCGCACGACCACCGAGTAATGCCTCCAGTGTCTCCAGACTACAGCACCCTCTGCTAGCATGGCAGCCAGACAGCCCACTCGCATGTGGAGCGTCTTCGCTGCGTGACGAAACGGAGTCGCCGCCTTGTCAGGGCTCTGACACCATGTGGTTGGAAGACTTCTTAAGTAATAGAATCCAGTATGTCGTCCTCGACGGTGAGTGTTCATCAGAGACGAGGCTATCGTCATGAGTGCCCCTGGGAAGTGTGGTAAGACAGCTGTTGCTCTATACATAGAAATGATTTGGCGGACAGGGTGGCTAGCAACCTGCAATTTTTTGTTGATGATGCCATGGTGTACGGTAAGGTGTCGAAGCTGAGTGACTGTAAGAAGATACAGGACACCTAGACAAAATTTCCAGTTGGTGTCATGAAAGGCAGCTAGCCCTAAATGTGGAAAAATACACTACTGGCCATTAAAATTGCTACACCAAGATGAAATGCAGATGATAAACCGGTATTCATTGGACAAATATATTATACTAGAACTGACATGTTGTAGGGAAGCAGGCTCCTCACACCTTATAAAATTCACATCAGTCTTTCCATTGCGTGCCAGCCAGTCCGCTGTAACTATCTCTGACGTCATAAATGTTGCGCAATACTTTAAAAATCAAGTAAATAACCTGAAACGTTTCTAGCATGTCAGGAGTAATACTAAATCAATATGTGTTGAATATCAGTTCAATAACTTAAACCATTTTCGAAATTTGGACGTTTTTCTGTAAAAATCATTGGCCAACAGAAATGAGCTAGAAACTTAAAAATGTATATTTAGATTCCTTTTGCATAATAATTTAGTAGAAACAGTATTCTGGATCTCACAAATTAAAATTTTAGTTGAAATTCATGATTTTCTGGTTTTTATCTTAGAAATTAAGGAAGCAAGATAAATTAAGCAGGCGAATAAATAAAGCTAGGATGTTTAAATTTAAGTAGAAGGGAGATACGCTATAATCATAAAGATGTGAGAAGTTTCAACTGAATAACTATAAAACTATAGCGATAGCGTATCTCCAAAGGGCAAGTTCAGAGCTCGTCCAAACCGGGTAGTGTAATTAAATTAATTATCTCGCCCAAAATATTTGACTTAGCCACGTCAGACTTTTATTATGATTACTTACCTGTGTGCTGATTGCACATTTAAATTGAGAGCTTCATCGGCCATCAGCAAAGGAAGCAATGATTTATTCGTTAACTTAAAGTGGTGCATTACTAGCCCAGCAGCTAGTCGGGAGAGCAGATTTGATCAGGCGTTCCCTTAGCCGTCCACACCGCTTTTTATAAATAAGAACGCTGCGCGAGGAAGGAAGGCCCCAGTTCTCTCCAGACGCTGATGTGCGCACCACCTGTGCCGGGAGTCGCGTTGCGTCGGTATCGTTGATATAAACAGCCTCGGATGCAGTAATAAGTTACTCGGGATACGCATAACCATGAAACTGTTTTCGAGTGAAGTGTTAATTTTGGGATGACGTTAATGATCAGTCTTTAGTTTGCGTATGTCATATTTTCACGTGACGCCGCAGGACAGATATTCTACCATTATTAGCATGGCGTTTGATGAACATTATCATCAAATTATGGCGAGCATTCACTTAAACATTTAATTTGAACAGTTATAGTTGCATCAGCGCATTACACTCTGAACTGCTCTGGTAGTTGGATTCTGTGGATTCTTTTTGGTCTGTGACTTTGAGAATATAGTGAAGATTTTAGAGAGAATGGTTTTTGATTATGAGTCCCAGACAATCTCCTAATTCCTCAGAGCTATAAGCTGTAGCTATAAATGTATTTCTCAGATGAAGTGGACACTGGGAATTCTAATTACAGGCTTCACGTTTTGCTAATCACTTTCTGGTTGCCAATATTGCAGTTAGAGAGCCAGTGTTGAGAACGGCAACAACAGCATTAAATAAATAATAGGAACATTAACAATTATTCCACCCGCTGCCCCACATATGGTGCCATTCGGCTGGGAAAGAAACTGAGTAAAAGTGAAAGTGATTTTTAAATATTAGGATTCGGGAGTGAAATGTGACACGCAACTGAGAAATAGAACAACGTGTGCATGTGGACGACGCAATTGGATTAACAACGCATCTGGATTGACGGAGCTGGCACTGAGTCTAGCGACGCTGCAGGCATCACGAGAAGCCACTTTCGCCTCACCGCAGTCATCCGCTGGAGCAACCGGAGCCGCGCCTGCAGTTGCGGGCCACGCAAACACGCAGCAGCCATCGAACGTCGAAGTGCCGCCTGCAGTTCAACACGCCGCGTCGCATCAGTAATCCTGGTACGCCGCACCGGCAACGCCATACGTCATGCAGAAGGAACTAAGTTAAGTGATAAGCTGTTAAAAATTTTACTAACCTGCACTAAAAGACTGTCGGCGATGGAACTGCCAGAAGAAACTGAGGTTAAACTTAAATCAGAACCTATGTCTGTTGAGGGAACTGTAAATCCAGACAACGGCTCAAGTGTAAATATGCATGAAAATAGTAATGTTAAAGTGAAATATGAAGTATTGTCTCCCGACAGTAGTGTGAAAAGGGGCAATGACTCAATAATAGAGACCCCTGTAGTAAATCAGAAATCAGAAATGGTTAATTTATTGCATGATAGTTTATCTAATGAGTTAAAAACGAAACTGTCATCAGAGGTAGTAGAGATTAAAAAGAAAAAGTTAGATATGACTGATCAATCAAATGTTTCATTTTGTTTTGATGATTCTGGTATTGGAGCTAGTTTTTCGTCACCTGAGTGTGATAAAAAAACCAGCTAGTGAGCAACCCAAAGATACTGGGGCTATTGATTTGAATGTTATATTACAAGCAATTGCTACCAGTAATGCTAAAATGACAGCTGAATTAAAGTCTGAAATAACTGAGGTCAAAAGCAGTAATGCTGAATTAAAGTATGAGATTGTGGCCAGCCAAACTAATTTTAATAAACGATTGGAGGTAATGGACAACACCTTCAAGGCTGGTTGCAATAAGTTGAAAGAGGATCTGGACAGTTTGAATTATAAAATTGATTACAATCATGAGGATATTAAGAAAAAGGTTGCTCAACAATTTTCTGAAATGTATAAAACAGTAAAATACGAAGTTGCTGACGTTAGCAAAGTCTTCCAAATGGAAGATGTGAAGTTGGAACACAAGTTAACAGAAAAGATCGAGGCGGAATCTGAACTGTGCTCAGATAGGTTTAAAGACTCTAACATTCCGCGTGGTGTCTGTTGTTCTAAGTCGTCTCTCCCTACCACTTTCGCGCAACGACGCTCTGAGCGTGTTTTTTAGGGAATTGACTAGTTTGAACCTGGGACATGTTGCTGGTAAGGAGATGCCAGATCGCACATGACATGTAGAGTTCAGAAGAGTTCAGTGAAACTAGCGATGATATAACCAAATACTTAATGATTTCAGCGTCAGCTCCACTGCACTCCCTGTAAAAGAATCTTAATACTAACTAAATTTGGTGGAAGGGGTTCAAGACTTTCCTAGTTTTAGTTAGCTGGTAAAATAACGTCGAAAAAGGAGTTAAGTTTACCATTGGAAATTTTTTTCTACTCACACAACATTGTTTATAAATTGCACTATTGATAAAAGAAAATATTTTAATACAGGATGATAACCAACTGCGTTCAACAAAAATGTGAACGAATATTCCCTGAGTGGGTTTCCAAGTTCTACAATGGATCAAAGGATGACCTATGCCATATAACATCTATAATCTAGGTTTAAATTAAGTTTCACAAAAGAGAAAACTATCAAAATGGTCTACAGTGACCCTCAATTATCTTTAATTACTTATTTAACTTGTCGTAAATTACAGTGGCTTCTCAATAATTATATAACAGAAAAATCATCGCGTTTCAGATTTTCACTTACATAGCAAATGTGAATACCATGAGCTTCAATTGACGATCGACACTAGCATTACATAAAAAGGGGATGTAACAGATGAGACTTCTGCAGTTCTGAGTGAAGCCTTATGCGTTCAAAAATGCGGCATCGCGTGCGTTCATTACCCTGTCGGTGTTCGTCAGGGGGCAGCGGACGGCACAGTTCCCCGCAACTTACCGTCTCGGAAGCAGCTCTTTCCTAACTTCTCCTTACTACAATTTACCGAAGTTAGTTTAAAAAAAAAACTATCTGGCTGTGTTTTCATCTGACCAAGCTAGGTCTGAATGTTTACCTTAAGCTCCGCCTACAAAAATTCTGTCTATCCAATGAGAAACGTTATACTTTTCGTGGTGGGGTAATGTTTTTAACGTTTGCAACGTAACAGAGACGCGAAAAAGTCTCACGCTAAAACTTGCTTCTGGTGTGGCCCTTTTTGTGTTATCGTAAGATATATACTGTTCTTCTGGAGGGCTCTACCTTTTAACATGGGCTGGGGGGTGGTCCTAGTGGCTACTTTTCGTGGTGGGGCAATGTTGTTTAGGTTTGCAACGTAACAGAGACGCGAAAAAGTCTCACGCTAAAACTTGCGGCTGGTGTGGCCCTTTTAGTGTTATCGTAAGATCTATACTGTTCTTCTGGATGGCTCTAGCTTTTAACATGGGCTGGGGGGTGGTCCTGGTGGTTAGCTGGAAACGTGGGTGTCCCTACCTTATCGTAGGGCCTTCTAGCTTAACACGGTTCTGCTCTCGGCTTCTGTTCTCGTTTCTCCCCTCGGAACTGCGTCTGTCTCACGGTGGGAAGGTATGACATGCATTTAGGCATTCTTGTGTTAGTCTGTGGTATTCCATTTGCTCACTCATTACTCGTATTACTTTGGTTAACTTAATGTCACGATTTATTCGGAGCTATGTGACATACTACTGGATTTGCTTATCATGTCAGGGTTTTCATGGAAGGTATTGGATTTGCCTGACACCTTACAAGATGTTAATATAAAAGTAAACATATGTCAAGCAGAAGTAGATACAATCAAAACTGATACTACTCATATTGTGCAAATAGTAGATAATGTTGAAATGAGAGTAGAAAATATTAGTACTAATATTGCTAACATTCCTAACATTGCTCTGAAGATGACGAAGAAATTGAAGAAATGTATGATGAAATAAAAGAAATTATTCAGATAGTGAAGGGTGACGAAAATTTAATAGTCATGGCTGACTGGAATTCGGTAGTAGGAAAAGGGAGAGAAGGAAACGTAGTACGTGTATATGGATTGGGGCTAAGGAATGATAGAGTAAGCCGCCTGGTAGAATTTTGTGCAGAGCATAAATTAATCATAGATAACACTTGGTTCAAGAATCATGAAAGAAGGTTGTATACATGGAAGAACCCTGGAGATACTAAAAGGTATCAGATGGACTATATAATGGTAAGACAGAGATTTAGGAACCAGGTTTTAAATTGTAAGACATTTCCAGGGGCAGATGTGGACTCTGACCACAATCTATTGGTTATGACCTGTAGATTAAAACTGAAGAAAATGCAAAAAGGTGGGAATTTAAGGAGATGGGACCTGGATAAACAGAAAGAACCAGACGTTGTACAGAGTTTCAGGGAGAGCATAAGGGAACAATTGACAGGAATGGGGGAAGGAAATACAGTAGAAGTAGAATGGGTACCTTTGAGGGATGAAGTAGTGAAGGCAGCAGAGGATCAAGTAGGTAAAAAGACGAGGGCTAGTAGAAATCCTTGGGTAACAGAAGATATATTGCATTTAATTGATGAAAGGAGAAAATATAAAAATGCAGTAAATGAAGCAGGCAAAAGGAATACAAACGTCTCAAAAATGAGATCGACAGAAAGTGCAAAATGGCAAAGCAGGGATGGCTAGAGGACAAATGTAAGGATGTAGAGGCTTATCTCAAGACGGGTAAGATAGATACTGCCTACAGGAAAATTAAAGAGACCTTTGGAGATAAGAGAACCACGTGCATAAACATCAAGAGCTCAGATGGAAACCCAGTTCTAAGCAAAGAAGGGAAAGCAGAAAGGTGGAAGGAGTATATAGAAGGTCTATACAAGGGCAATGTACTTGAGGACGATATTATGGAAATGGAAGAGGATGTAGATGAAGATGAAATGCGAGATACGATACTGCGTGAAGAGTTTGACAGAGCACTGAAAGACCTGAGTCGAAACAAGGCCCCCGGAATAGACAACTTTCCATTGGAACTACTGACGGCCTTGGGAGAGCCAGTCCTGACAAAACTATACCATCTGGTGAGCAAGATGTATGAAACAGGCGAAATACCCTCAGACTTCTAGAAGAATATAATAATTCCAATCCCAAAGAAAGCAGGTGTTGACAGATGTGAATATTACCGAACTATCAATTTAATAAGTCACAGCTGCAAAATACTAACGCGAATTCTTTACAGAAGAATGGAAAAACTAGTAGAAGCCGACCTCGGGGAAGATCAGTTTGGATTCCGTAGAAATGTTGGAACACGTGAGGCAATACTGACCATACGACTCATCTTAGAAGCTAGATTAAGGAAGGACAAACCTACGTTTCTAGCATTTGTAGACTTAGAGAAAGCTTTTGACAATGTTGACTGAAATACTCTCTTTCAAATTCTGAAGGTGGCGTGGGTAAAATACAGGGAGCGAAAGGCCATTTACAATTTGTACAGAAACCAGATGGCAGTTATAAGAGTCGAGGGGCGTGAAAGGGAAGCAGCGGTTGGGAAGGGAGTGAGACTGGGTTGTAGCCTCTCCCCGATGTTATTCAATCTATATATTGAGCAAGCAGTGAAGGAAATAAGAGAAAAATGCGGAGTAGGTATTAAAATCCATGGAGAAGAAATAAAAACTTTGAGGTTCGCCGATGACATTGTAATTCTGTCAGAGACAGCAAAGAACTTGGAAGAGCAGTTGAACGGTATGGATAGTGTCTTGAAAGGAGGATATAAGATGAACATGAACAAAAGCAAAACGAGGATAGTGGAATGTAGTCGAATTAAGTCGGGTGATGCTGAGGGAATTAGATTAGGAAATGAGACACTTAAAGTAGTAAAGGAGTTTTGCTATTTGGGGAGCAAAATAACTGATGATGGTAGAAGTAGAGAGGAGATAAAATGTAGACTGGCAATGGCAAGGAAAGCGTTTCTGAAGAAGAGAAATTTGTTAACATCGAGTATAGATTTAAGTGTTAGGAAGTTATTTCCGAAAGTATTTGTATGGAGCGTAGCCATGTATGGAAGTGAAACATGGACGATAAATAGTTTAGACAGGAAGAGAATAGAAGTTTTCGAAATGTGGTGCTACAGAAGAATGCTGAAGATTAGGTGGGTGGATCACGTAACTAATGAGGAGGTATTGAACAGAATTGGGGAGAAGAGGAGTTTGTGACACAACTTGACTAGCAGAAGGGATCGGTTGGTAGGACGTGTTCTGAGGCATCAAGGGATCACCAATTTAGTATTGGAGGGCAGCGTGGAGGGTAAAAATCGTAGAGGGAGACCAAGAGATGAATACACTAAGCAGATTCAGAAGGATGTAGGTTGCAGTAGTTACTGGGAGATGATGAAGCTTGTACAGGAAAGAGTAGCATGGAGAGCTGCATCAAACCAGTCTCTGGACTGAAGACCACAACAACAACAACATCGCTAACATTGAGAGTATAGTAGCTTCAGTAACTTCTGGTAATGGTAGTATACAACAAGTTGTAGCTGCAAACGCCGCATTTATCGGATGTCGGCAGTTCTTGCGGTTCGATCCAGATAAAAACATCCACCCGTTAGA
Source organism: Schistocerca serialis cubense (assembly GCF_023864345.2). Lineage (NCBI taxonomy): Eukaryota > Metazoa > Arthropoda > Insecta > Orthoptera > Acrididae > Schistocerca > Schistocerca serialis. The sequence continues at coordinate 10,067,831 of NC_064644.1, forward strand.
TTTCTGGAACGATTTTGAAGATGTGATTCCACCAACTTGGTCTGAACGAGAGAAAATCTCGTTTATTAGAAGCCATTTAGCAGGCGACGCCATTCGTTGGTCAGCTGATGTTATGTTGAAATGTAAAACATTAGCGGAATTTAAAACTGTGGAGTCACCGCCAGACACCACACTTGCTAGGTGGTAGCATTAAATCGGCCGCGGTCCATTAGTACATGTCGGACTCGCGTGTCGCCACTGTCAGTGATCGCAGACCGAGCGCCACCACACGGCAGGTCTCGATGGACTTACTAGCACTCGTCCCAGTTGTACGGACGACTTTGCTAGCGATGCAACACTGACGAAGCCTTTCTCATTTGCAGAGAATATAGTTAGAATAGCCTTCAGCTAAGTCCATGGCTACGACCTAGCAAGGCGACAGTTTATAGTCTTGCACGTACCGTCCAGAACGATACCTCATGCCATCCTGCGTGAGCTTATATCGTGCATTTCGGCCTTCTCTAGCAACATATCAAAACAGCTTTCATTAATGAGTATTGGTCTATCAATAAGCAAAATGAAGTCTTGAGAGAATTTTGGAGTGGAAAACGCTTCAGTGCAGGCAAGGAATCTATTAATGAGCTTGCTAGGTCATGGATTTCATGTTTGTCACATTTGGCGGAAAAGCTGAAACCTGAAATGATAATACTAGGTCTTGAAGCCAAACTGCCATGGTATTGGCAAACTAGAATTATATCTGCCCCTAGAGACAATCGTGATCGTTTCGTTGAGTATTTGGAACGTGTAGAGCGTGTTGCTGCCAATGAGAAGCAAGCACGTAATAACAGAAATGGTAATAACACTAGCAGTAATTTTAAGAACGAGCAGAATGGCAATGTAAACATCAGAACAGTAGGTGTTCGCCATCCTAAGAGAGGTAGGAATTGGAGAAATAATTATCAGAACCAACAATGGCATCCAAATGATAGTAATTTTGTTCCGAACAAAATTATGCAGGTAAACAACAGTGCAGAAAGCAATGCTGTGCCAGTTAACTATAACGGAAATAAAGGAAACAGTAGTAGGCCGAGGCAGGAAAACTAGTTCCCGTCTATGAGGACACGCGCTCACCAGGCGGTTACTTTTCCTAAGCCAGTAATTACAGTAATTGGTAAGACAGATCAGAATACTCAGACTGAACATGTGGATGAGGGGTCGGTAGCATCCAATGATACTGCAGAAATATTAAATCACTCACAGTATTTAATAGATACCATGTTAGAGACGCTTTCTAAGTGGGAAGAGAAAGAGAGGGCGCAGCAGTGTAACGGTAGGGAAGAGCTACAAAATACTGAATTGTCAGGTGAAGAAGCAGAAGAAATTCATGCTTATATTTACGATAAGGATGATGTGCTCTTATCTAAAGTGCCTGTGCAGGATGTTGATACTGTACTAATAGATTTAGGACAGGAGGCAAGTGAGAATGTAGTGGGTAGTCTGTAGTGGGTCGATGAAGCTAGTAGCTGTGACCAGTTGTCACTTAAGAAGGAAACCGACGATAATAGTGGAAGTGGTTTAGCTGTAACTAGTGTTATGCCCGGTCTGGAGGCGCAGAATCGCTCAGACTACAGTAATTTGGGTCATGTTCAGCAAACTGAATGTAATGAAGTTGTGCGGTGTTTCGATTTGAAATTAATAGACCGACTGGAAAAGGCAGCTGAAAATGTAGTTCAGGAAACCCCTACACACTTTGACCTAAATGTAATGAAGACAGATGTCGATCACTTTAGTTGGAGACAAATCCAAAAGGAACTATTGGATGAGTTTGAGGAACCACCTGTACAACCTAGAATAAGCCACCCTATAATAATAGTGAATATGTTGGGTATCAATGTACGTTGTCTCTTAGACAGTGGACGTGAGGTGAGTGCGATATCTCAGACCTTCTTTGATGCATTACCTAGTAAAGACAAGCTTACCGTAATGAGGGTATCAGGACTAAGAATAATTGGTGCTACTGGCAAGGTGTCAAAAACGGTAAAACAAGAAGCTTTGCTGCCCTTTAACATTAATGGTAATTTAATTGATCATCCATGCTTAATTGTAAACAATCTCAGTATTGAGGTTTTAATTGGCATAGATTTCTTGTCGAAATATCAGAGTGTTGTTGACTTTGAAAGAAGCCAGTTAAAATTGGTCTTGCCGATAACTGGAGTAATTACGGTACCTTTTATTGATAAACATGCAGTAACTAATGATGAAACTTGGGAGCTGCCTATACGAGTTCTGAAAAATAGGAGATATTGGGACGAAGGTGTTAATCTTAGTAAAAGTAAGCTAAACACAGAAGAAGAAGCAATTATTTTGGACAAAATAGAAGCTAAATTGCAGGAAATTGATAAAATTTCAGCTAATCAGAAGGAAGAACTGAGACAGGTTTTAAAAAGGCATCATAAGGTATTTTCAAATCGACCTGGCGTGGTCAAAGGTTATGAATGTCAATTAAAGGTGAAACCTGGCCAATTGTTTTTCGGGAAGCCATACCAAATACATGTAGTTAGGAAGGAGGCGATTCGAAAGGAGCTACAAAGAATGCTAGAGTGAGGTGTTATTGAAAAAGCGGTCAGTGAGTGCAATAATCCTCTTGCTGTTGTACCAAAAAGAGACGGGAGTGTCAGATTGGTCTTGGGCGCTCGTTGGTTGAATGAAATAGTGGTCAGGGAAAATGATAGACCACAGAACATGGACGAGTTATTGCAAAAGTTCCGGGCAGTAAAATTCTTAACTTCTATGGACATCACTATGGATATTGGAATTTGCCACTGGAGGAAAGTTCAAGGAAGTACACAGCTTTCTTGTACGAAGGAGTTTGTTACCAATACCGTGTGGTACCTTTCGGACTTAATATCTCTGTTTGTGCCTTCGTACGTGTGATGTGCCATGTTTAAGGACCAGCCTTAATTAATAAAATCACAGTCTACGTAGATGATCTGTTAATAGCAACTCCTACCTGGGAAGAACACATAGTTTTATTAGAGTAAGTGTTACAGGCTATTGAGAGAGGTGGCATGAAACTAAAGATTGAAAAGACAGAGTGCGTTAAAGAGGAAATAGATTTCTTGCGACATATGATAAGTGGAAAAGGTATTCTGCCTGACCCAGGCAAGCCAGCAGTCATTGAAAAATCTGAGGCTCCCAGAAACAAGAAGCAGTTGAGATCGATGTTCGGTCTTTTCAGCTTCTATAGGCGTTTTGTTAGTGATCAGGCTTTTAATGCGCCCTGTCTTCACCTCCTGCTGAAAAAGAATACCCCTTGGGTTTGGACAGCAGAATGCCAACAGGCGTTCGAGGTGCTTAAACAATCTTATATCATCCTGATTTTGAAAAACCATTCTGTATGTCTGTTGATGCTAGTGGTTATGGTATAGCTGTGGAGATATTCCAAGTAGAAATAGAGAACGAACAAGAAGTGCACAAGACTATAGCTTTCGCAAGTCGATCTTTACAGGCAGCAGAGAGAAATTATGGCATCTCAGAACTGGAAGCATTGGCAATAGTATTTGGGGTACAGAAATTTGAGCAGTATCTATTAGGTCACAAGATAATTGTTTACAGTGACCATAAGGCATTGACGTTTTTAAAGACCTGTAAGTTGAGGAATGCTCCTTTGGTAAGATGGTCATTGTATCTCCAGCATTTTGACCTTGAGGTTAGATATATTCAAGGGAAAGATAATTTGGTAGCTGATGGGTTATCTAGAAGTGCGGAGTTCTGTGATGACGCGGAATTACAGCAACAGACCTAAGTGAAGTACGAATGTTTGCGTTGCACGAAGTAAAGGAAGAAAGTGCATTAAAGAGGGTGATTAAGAAATTGAGACGTGAGCAGAATGCAGATGACCAGCTGAGATTAGTAAAGAGCTATTTGGGAGATGCGAACTATCATCAGGTTTCGAAATACTACTGTCTGCATAAAGGTATTCTGTTTAGGAGGAAAAAGGTAGTTGTTTCTGAGTGGAAGCTGTGCTTTACCTCACAACATGTAGACTTACTAATCGACTATGTACACCTGAGGTATGGGCACTATGGTGCAAAGAAGTGCATTGCAAAATAAAAAGAGAAAGTTGTGTTTGACAACATGTACCGCCGTGTTGCCAAGCGCCTAGCATCTTGTGTAGTGTTCCAGAAAGTCCGTGCTGCTAACACCAGAATACAAGGGGATATGCATTCAGTAGAGCCAACTGAAACCCTAAAATTACTGGCTTGTGATTTGTTTGGCCCTCTTCCTGCTTCGAGAGGTGGGTGCACCCATGCTTTTGTTGTTGTGGATGGATTTAGTAAATATGTTAAACTATACCCAATTAAAAGAGCAAATGCAAAAACGTTGGTAGAAAAGTTGGAAAAAGATTTCATCATGAACGTTGGCGTTCCGAAGAGTTTGCTGTCAGACAATCGGCCTCAATTTACTTCTGATAGATTTAAAGTATGTCTGAATAAGGCCGGAGTGAAACATCTGAAAATATCTGCGTTTTTCCCCCAAGGAAATATGAGTGAACATATTATGAGAGAATTGAATAGGCTTTGCAGAACTTATTGTGCTCGGAAACACTCAAGTTGGGCAGAGCACATGAAGTATTTTGAGAATGTAATTAACAACTTAAGGCATGATGCAACTGGTTTGGCACCTTGCGAATTGATGTTTGGCCAAGAACCACACAATGTGATTGCAGATATGGTAGAATTCCCTATTCTAACGCAAATATCCACAGACGAAAAGAAGTTAAGGGCTAGGGCAAATATAAGGAAAAGAACATTAGAAAGAAAGAAGCGTCATGGCGCAAAAGCTGTACCCACCAGTTTTGAAATAGGTCAGTTAGTCCTTGTCAAAACCAAGGAAAAATCTAAGAAAATAAATGCAGAAACAAAGAAATTCATGTTCGTATACCAAGGACCTTTCAGGATCATAGGAAAACCACATGCCAATGCATATAGGCTAGAGTACCCTAAGAGTAAAAAGCTATTAGGTCTCAGGAACGTGATCGACCTAAAGAAGTTCATAGGTAGTGAATGAATTCTGTAGGGAGGAGGTTGTTCTGTAACCTCTACACAGTGTGGCAGCTGTGCAGTCCCAGCTGTGTGAGATCTTCTTTCCCATTTCAGATTTCACTCTCTCTTCATCTTTTCTATCCACCTAAAATTTCGACCTCTTCTTTCCAACACATTAAATTTTCCGTTATGGTTATCAAGCCAATAATAAACTAATGAATTCTGTAGGGAGGAGGTTGTTCTGTAACCTCTGCACAGTGAGGGAGCTGTGCAGTCTCAGCTGGGTGAGATCTTCTTTCCCATTTCAGGTCTCACTCTATCTTCATCCTTCCTATCCACCAAAGTTTCGACTCCTTCTTTGCAATACAAAAATTTTCCATCATGGCTATCAAGCCATGAGTTCTGTAACCATTCTATCCACCGATTAGTGAAGAAAATACCTAATGTGACAAACCTAACAGTGACGTAAACAACAGAGAAGTATGATGTAATTAAGATACAAAGGTATTTGAGTAACAAGTATATATAGAACCCTGGTAATATTATAAGTACAAAGTTGTTGTTTTATTGGAAATGATCCACCAACAGTAATTTAAATAGATATACAAATTCGTGTACAAGCAGGATCTGAAGTGGCAGTGAAACCTATTGTATGCTGTAGAGCTAACTAATTAATAGTAAAAGAGATTGCTTAGTGTTATGAAAAATATGCAGATAAGTTGTAAGAATGAACTCACTTTGTGTAGCAAGGACTGGCAGTGTAATAGAATTTCCGGCCGGAGTGGCCTATCGGTTCTAGGCGCTACAGTCTGGAACCGCGCGACCGCTACGGTCGCAGGTTCGAATCCTGCCTCGGTCATGGATGTATGTGATGTCCTCAGGTTAGGTTTAAGTAGTTCTAAGTTCTAGGGGACTTATGACCTCAGCAGTTGAGTCCCATAGTGCTCAGAGCCATTTGAACCATTTTTGTAATAGAATTGAACAGTGTTTGTGGTTGAGACATGAAGGACACGTCCCTAGAGTATTTATAAGGTTGGTGCTGGCCGTTATTTGGTGTAGTGTGTGACAGGACACACCTACACGTATTGAGGTTATGAGTTGGAGGCGTGAATGCGACCATAGGTACCCTTATGTTAGGTGAGACAGAGCAGCTCATGGTGGCCTATAGGCTTAAGGAATTTAGCATTACGCTCGGCCATAATTACTTAATGCACTTTAGTGGTAGGTCGAGAGAGACTACCTGTGGTTTCAGCATCCAATCAAGTGGGAATGGATTGCAACGTGAGCAAACTGATCAGCTGCAATACACTATAGAAATGAAATAAATGTGCTGTCCTATGCTTTAAATTTTAATGGAGTGAGTATTACTTAAGTTCATACACTAGCAAAGTAAGTAAGTACATAATTGCAGATGTGGAACTGACATAGCAGCAGAAGACCAATAAGTGGATTTAGTAGTCAACTAAACGTAGTGTGTTTTGAACACTCAGAACTGTACTATTACCACAAGCTACTCACATGTGCAAAGAAGCTGAGAAGACAACTACTAATCAAATATACTCATACCATCTCTAAGAATAAGGTAATCGAAGATGAGTCAGCTAAGTGAATAAAATACAAATGTATCAGAAATGTACCGAGCATTGGTTCAGTGTTCCGGCCCAGAAATAATAAATTGAGATTAAATAGGATTTATGATTGTATGCCTTGAGCATAAATTTTCTCTAGTACGTGGCTAACGGCGTTTTGAGGCATTTGTTTACCGATTTTATGACAGTTAAGTAACCGCGAGAGTAAAATTGAAAAAGTTCTGTTAACTTTGTTCCAGCAACGTATTGAAAGGTAAAATGTTTATATATCCCCATTTCATTGTGACCAGAGGTGTACAAATTCCCCTTGCAGCCTGCTTGCCCCTAGCACCTCTGCAACCATTCATGCAGGTCAGCCTGCCGCGATGTAAACACAAGAGTGCGCGTGTACTGAGGCATAGTGGGCAATGCGGGCGATACGGGCTCCCGCAAGCCCGGGCTACCTGGGTTCCCGCAAGCCTGCCAAGCTTCACGGGACCCGCTCAGCTTGCTGCGCCTGACAACAGGTTGCGCTGTCAAGCTACCGTGACTAGAGTAGCCAGGTAGTAAGCCTGCAGTTCATTTATCGCAACGGTGGAGGCAGCACAATGAATAGGTCGAACTTTAGTGAGATTGAAAAAAAATTGACAACCGGCGAATACATGCTGGTAACGAAACAGAGCACTAGTGCCGCATGGGAAACATTTTCGTGGGTTTATGAGGCCGCTTCAAATAAATCGGTAGGTGTGTCTCAATGCAAACTATGTAAAAAGCTCTTAAGTACTTATTCGGGAACCTCGAGTGTGTTAGACATGTGTGCAAATTTGACAAGCAGTTCCCTCACTCCGTAAATATCTTGAAAGAGGACAAAGATTTAGTGGCCGAAAAGTGCGTCGAAATGTATGCTAAGGACCTGAGACCATTTAGCAGTATAGAGGGAGAAGGATTTCTTAATTTAGGGCAGACACTGATCGACATAGGTAAAAAATATGGCTCAGTTGACATTAAAATGTTATGCCTTCCCGAGTGACAGTAGCTAGGAAAGTTCAAACCTTAGCTGATAAAGTGCGCAGCAAAATGCTCCCAGATATAGTGCATGCGATTCGTTCTGGTATATGTGCCAGTACAATTGATCTATGGACAGACAATTACAAAGGGGTGCATTACATGTCCGTGACAATGCATTACATAAATTCAGACTGGCGTTTGAATAAATATATACTAATGTGCTCTGCGTTTCCTGACTGCCCAAAAACTAGCTCGAATATTCGAAACGAGTTGGAAGATGGCTTAGAAACTATGGGTGTTTCTCGTGAAGACATTGCCAAAATTACGTTTGTCACAGACCAGGGCAGTAACATTGTCAAAGCTGTCGAAGTATATCAGCGTCTTCCATGCATGTCTCACAGTATAAACACAGTCTTGAAACATGTTCTGAGCGAACAGTTTTTGAAAGAAAATGTTCCAAATATATTAACCATTCTTAATACAGTGCGGGCTACGGTTTCGTACTTCAAGAGAAGAGGTCTCTGTGTGAGACTGAACTCATCTTTAAAGCAGTGGGTTTCAACTCGTTGGAATAGTTATTTTGACATGCTTGTATCAGTCCATTCTCAGATTGATTCAGTGAAGGCTGTTTTACATAATGAAGGTGCCTCTGATAAGATGCTGGGTTATGACCACCATATAACTGGCCAGCTTATAGAATTTCTTACGCCGTTTAAAGAAGTCACAGTTGATCTAGAGAGTGACAAGGATCCAACCCTACATTTAGTTCTACCGTAGTTTTATGCCTTAAAAACTCACTGTACCGTACGGGATAACGATGAAGAGGTTTGTAATTTTATTCCATCTGAATATTATAGAACCACTTGTGAAATATGTATGTTGAGAAAATGTATTTTCAGGACATGAAACCTTTGAAACAAGCCGCTGATGCCTTCCTAGAACAGAAAATGTGCGTTAGTATGTTGCATAAAATTGCAACGTTTATGGTGGCTAACTACCGCACATTAAGAAAGTTAACCGAGGATGAAAAAATTGAAGTTTACCAAGCAGCACGACAGATGTGTGCTGAAGGTAAGCTCCTAAGATATTGCATATATTCTTCATCTACATGTACATGGTTACTCTGCAAGACACACGCAAGTGCTTAGTTGAGGGTTCATCGAACCACTTTCAACTTATTTGTCTCCTTTTCTCGAATTTCGCGCGGGATAGAACACCTACAGCTCTCCGTCTGAGCGCTGCTTTTTTGTATTTTATTCTGATGATCATTTCTTCCAATGTATATGGGACTCAACAATATCTCTTCGAATTCGGAGGTGTAAGTTGGTGATCGAAATTTCATATATAGATCGCGCCACGTCAAAAACGCCATTGTTGAAATGATTACCACCCCAACTCTTGTGTAATTTCCGCGACACTCTTTCCCCTGTTTTACGATAATACCAAACCAGCTGCCCTTATTTAGACTCTTTCGACCTCTTCCGTCAATAGTAAGGCTCTCCAACTTCGTAGCAATGCTCCAAAAGAGTGTTTTGTCATTAAAACGCCTACAGCATTTTCTGTGTGTCCATTCCTATTTAAGTAGGTCGTAATTGTAATCAGAGGTATTAAGTAGAATCTACAGCCTTTAGATTTGACTGGTTGATCTTGTAAACGAAGTTTAACGGACTTAGTTTAGTACACACAGGGATAACTTCGCTAATTTTCACACCAAAAATGTATACCTTATTTAAATCGTCCTGCAGTTAGTTTTGATCTTCTGGTGACTTTACAGGACGATAAATGATAGCATCATCTAAAACCTATTATAATTTCAACTATGTGTAGTACGATCTTCACATTATTCTGCAAATATTAATTGGAACCTGTACAGTTTCAGTACACGTGCCCAATCACAGCAACCAAGAAACAAATCCAGGGCCGTACAAAATGGCGAAATTTGAGGACTGGGCAGAAGAGCCTCCTCTCCTACATGATGAAGTCAGCAGATACTTGCAAGAACACTGTGTGAACGAGGGAGATATTCTTCAGTGGTGGAAAAATAACTCCCAACGACTTCCTCGACTTGCGTGTGTGGCAAGAAAAATATTAAATATACCAGCCACTAGTGCGTCTAGTGAGAGAATTTTTAGTTGCGCTGGAAACCTAATTAGCGAAAAACGATCACGTCTTAATGCAGACAGACTTAACGATCTCTTCATAATTAATTCAAACACTAATCAGCAGACACATTGAAAATACAGTAGAACATTAAACGGGAAACTATGAGTTTGAGCGCAAATTTACTAATTAAGAGTGCAGATTTCTTTCTTGTGCTTTCTGGGCGTCAATTTCTGAGATAGAAATTTTGTAATGCATACAGTTGATTTTTATTTTAGACTAAAATTTTTGATTTCAATCCTTCCAAGTGACATTAATTATTGTTTGTAAACCATTTTCTGTTACTTGGGTTTGCAAAAGTAGCCAAATATTTTTAGGAGTATCTGGTTTGGCCTAAATAATACTTTCAGGGGAACTGAAGGAAAATTTGTAAAGATTTTATGTTGAAAAGTGATCTGCAAAATAAAATATTCATTTGTGGAGTAAGGCAATACACATTATGAGTTTAAATTACAATTTATTTTGTTGAGTTCCACACACATTGCAAAATGTAATTTTATTCTTGTATTTCTTTATTAAGGGGAATCCCACATGCAGAGTCAAGATGCTGAAAACCTAGACACTACAAATACTCCTAAAATGAAGAGCGTCTTTTTCCATGAATGTATTGTAGTAGGAATATAATGGAAACTCTGAGCCACTCTCCACAGCGTCTATATCTGCGTCATGAGGATTCAGACTCGTGGTTTAGGTCTGTGTTATGAGGGTCTAGAGTCGTCGTTTAGATTTGCATCATGCAAGTAAACACTCGTCGTCTTAGTCTGCATCATGATGGTCCGAAATATGGTCCCTCATGATGCAGACCTAGACTACAAGTGTGGACTCTCATGACGCAAACGTAGGAGCCGCGAAAAATGGCTCAGGGTCGCCATTTTATTCCCAGTACTACAGTTTGTAGACGAACTGGATACGAAACAAGTCCTTCGATTTTGTTAAATGCATTTTGGCAATTTAGAATGATTTTTCCAACTTCGAATGAATTCACAGAACCAGTAAAATACATCCTGGAAACGTAGTTAAATATTTATATAATTGGTGTCATACTTCGCTGAAACATACTAAAGTTAAAGAATCTAGACTTCCAAAATCTTAGTTTGGTTCTCATTGCAGTACAGTGGTTAATAGGGGCGTAGATAATTTATTCTTCTGGGGAGGTGACCAATCTTCTTTTTGGGGGGTGGAGGTTCACTTCTTTAGTACAAATATCCATCCGTTTCGGTGTTGAAAAGTGCAGCACAGACTGCATTGCGTTGCCTGGGCATTTATTTATTCCATACTCTCGTAGTCCATCTTCCCTCCCGTATTTTCTCTCTATCCATTTAGTCCTCTCCCACTATCTCTTTGATCACCTCCACCCCCCCCCCCCCCACTCCCCATCCCTTGGCCGGCCGAAGTCGCCAAGCAGTTCTAGGCGCTACAGTCTGGAACCACGCGACCGCTACGGTTGCAGGTTCGAATCCTGCCTCGGGCATGGATGTGTGTGATGTCCTTAGGTTAGTTAGGTTTAAGTAGTTCTAAGTTCTAGGGGACTGATGACCTCAGAAGTTAAGTCCCATATTGCTCAGGGCCATTTGAACCATGTTTGAACCCATCCCTTGGCCCATCTCCCCCCCACCCTCTATCCTTCTCCTCGTCCTCTCTCTGTTGGATTCCGCCACCTCAGTTCATCTCCTCTTCACCTATCTATGAAAACTCATATATATCTGTCAACTTTTGTGGTGATCAGTGAATCAGTGTCAAAGTTTATTGCTAGGTAGCATTTATTGTAATACTTTTTGATACGCAGCATTGATAGTTTTGTTTTCTGGTGCGTAAACAAATGAAGTTGAAGGTGTCCCGACAGGGCAATATGCGACATACAAATAGCCATGTGAAAAACATGATTTTCAAGATTGATGCCACAAACATATAACAACTGCCCCTGCGATTTATCTATCGACATGGCAAATGTAAGCTGCACTGGAAATTATAACCGTTTAAAGTCGAATGGCATGTCGGTCGGAATCTTAGTGATATTGGAATCAAACTGTCCTCACCTTTGTACTTTCCTTTTAAAATTGTGGCTTCGATTACGTTGGTCTTTAACTTCTTCCCCGCAAGCCGGGTGCCATTACAAAGACGTGGCTGGTTTACCTTTCGCAACATGATTGCCGATCCGACTTAATTACAGATTGGGAGGCGGTAATCCGGGGAAATCCAGCGAATTTAAAAATTCCGTAGGATAGTTGACTACATCATCTTGGTTAGTAACGGAATAAACCGATTTGTATGTCAGCAATTCGCCAGGTGTCATATTTTGAATCTGAAAATTCATTTCGTTAACATCAAGGTTTTTTGCAGCCAATATAACACGTTCACTCAATCAAAAATGGTTTGCAACTGTTAAACGACATTTGCTGTGCGCGAATTGTCCAACACGATGACTGTGAATGTGTCAGACAGCTCTCAAATTTCAAAAAGATCATAGACATTTCGTTTAAAAGAAATGTATATGATCTTGAAGACAGTACCTTACAAAAGATTTTGACATCGTTTGCGGGTTACCATGAAAGTTCACTATGTACGCATGTTTCCATGGAGAAGGTTTTTGAATATTTACATGTGTATATATATGTATATGTATATATATATATATATATATATATATATATATATATATATATGTGTGTGTGTGTGTGTGTGTGTGTGTGTGTTCTTTTTTTCATTTCCAGGAGTGTATATGTATATATATATATATATATATATATATATATATATATATATATATACTCCTGGAAATGGAAAAAAGAACACATTGACACCGGTGTGTCAGACCCACCATACTTGCTCTGGACACTGCGAGAGGGCTGTACAAGCGATGATCACACGCACGGCACAGCGGACACACCAGGAACCGCGGTGTTGGCCGTCGAATGGCGCTAGCTGCGCAGCATTTGTGCACCGCCGCCGTCAGTGTCAGCCAGTTTGCCGTGGCATACGGAGCTCCATCGCAGTCTTTAACACTGGTAGCATGCCGCGACAGCGTGGACGTGAACCGCATGTGCAGTTGACGGACTTTGAGCGAGGGCGTATAGTGGGCATGCGGGAGGCCGGGTGGACGTACCGCCGAATTGCTCAACACGTGGGGCGTGAGGTCTCCACAGTACATCGATGTTGTCGCCAGTGGTCGGCGGAAGGTGCACGTGCCCGTCGACCTGGGACCGGACCGCAGCGACGCACGGATGCACGCCAAGACCATAGGATCCTACGCAGTGCCGTAGGGGACCGCACCGCCACTTCCCAGCAAATTAGGGACACTGTTGCTCCTGGGGTATCGGCGAGGACCATTCGCAACCGTCTCCATGAAGCTGGGCTGCGGTCCTGCACACCGTTAGGCCGTCTTCCGCTCACGCCCCAACATCGTGCAGTCCGCCTCCAGTGGTGTCGCTACAGGCGTGAATGGAGGGACGAATGGAGACGTGTCGTCTTCAGCGATGATAGTCGCTTCTGCCTTGGTGCCAATGATGGTCGTATGCGTGTTTGGCGCCGTGCAGGTGAGCGCCACAATAACGACTGCATACGACCGAGGCACACAGGGCCAACACCCGGCATCATGGTGTGGGGAGCGATCTCCCACACTGGCCGTACACCACTGGTGATCGTCGAGGGGACACTGAATAGTGCACGGCACATCCAAACCGTCATCGAACCCATCGTTCTACCATTCCTAGACCGGCAAGGGAACTTGCTTTTCCAACAGGACAATGCACGTCCGCATGTATCCCGTGCCACCCAACGTGCTCTAGAAGGTGTAAGTCAACTACCCTGGCCAGCAAGATCTCCGGATCTGTCCCCCATTGAGCATGTTTGGGACTGGATGAAGCGTCGTCTCACGCGGTCTGCACGTCCAGCACGAACGCTGGTCCAACTGAGGCGCCAGGTGGAAATGGCATGGCAAGCTGTTCCACAGGACTACATCCAGCATCTCTACGATCGTCTCCATGGGAGAATAGCAGCCTGCATTGCTGCGAAAGGTGGATATACACTGTACTAGTGCCGACATTGTGCATGCTCTGTTGCCTGTGTCTATGTGCCTGTGGTTCTGTCAGTGTGATCATGTGATGTATCTGACCCCAGGAATGTGTCAATAAAGTTTCCCCTTCCTGGGACAATGAATTCACGGTGTTCTTATTTCAATTTCCAGGAGTGTACATATGTATACTCATAAACATATATACACATATATATATATACATATACTTGCACATGTAAATATTCAAAAACCTTCTCCATGGAAACATGCGTACATAGTAAACTTTCATGGTAACCCGCAAACGATGTCAAAATCTTTTGTAAGGTACTCTCTTCAATGTACTGTCCGAAATATTATGTAGACAGTGATGTTCCTCTTGATGGTCAGGTGTGCAAAATTTCTTCAAGATCGGAATAAAATTGTAGGTTGGTGTAGAAGTGTGTACGTAAAGTACCCTCCGCCATGCACCATACAGAATTTTAAGCAGGCAGCGCCCTTCATCCTGCTTTGAATATCAAGTGTGCCAAATTTCATCAAGATCGGAATAAATACGTACAATTTGTCGAGTTCCATTATGTAAAGGAACCTCTGCCATGCACCATATGAAATTTTATGTAGACTGTAACCTTCCTCTTGGTTTCAAGGTATAGTGTGCAAAATTTCATCAAGATTGTATGCAATACAAACACACGGACACAATGAAAACGCACTTTCAGTTTTTGTCAAATTTTCCAATTTTTCGGTCGATTTTCGAAAAATTTTATTTCATAAAAACCTTGTCCTGAGAATTACGAACACAGCAAAAAAAATTTAGCCGAACTGGTCCAGGCGTTCTCGAGTTTTACGCTTATCAACACATTTGGCAATTAATTTTTATTTATATAGATAAGAAGCCCGAAATATACGCGTAAAGGAAGAATATACAAATAAAACCAATATTTTTTTTACCTGAAATTAATACCTATATATATAATGTTGGGGTTTGTCTTTTGGTGCTCAGGTAAAATAAAAACTTTTGATTAACGTTCATAATACGACAATGACGGCCGGCCGCGGTGGTCTAGCGGTTCAGGCGCTCAGTCCGGAACCGCGCGACTACTACGGTCGCAGGTTCGAATCCTGCCTCGGGCGTGGATGTGTGTGATGTCCTTAGGTTAGTTAGGTTTAAGTAGTTCTAAGTTCTAGGGGACTAATGACCTCAGATGTTAAGTCCCATAGTGCTCAGAGCCATTTGAACCATTTGAACGACAATGACGCGCGCAGACTAAACGGCTGCGTAGCGCAGCTCAGCAGTAATATGGGCAGGCAAGCAAGTTTCCCGCAGCCTGCCCGGGTTGGGTTCTGCTTGGCTTGGCCGGGAGTGAAGCAGCCTGCCCGTTCTGTTGACAACGAGCGGCGGCCTGCCCGCCTGGCCACCGGGCAAGCATGGGCGGGTTAAAAGCGGGACATGTACACCTCTAATTGTGACCCACCGTTAGATTTTAAATGAACAGAGTCTGAGGCACTCTTTTTGTTTGTTCTACAGGACAAACCAGATAATGGCAGCCTGGTAGCTGCGTGAAAGCGTGGAGTGACTTGGACACAACTCACAGTGACCCCTCCCCTTTCCCCATGTAATTCAGAGTGAACGTGAAGGACGCACACCATAGCAACTTCCCCTCCTCTACCCTTGTGAATGGAAGTGTAGAACGCCAGCCAAAGAAGCTACAACCACGTGTGGAAAAATGAAATTGTCATGATTTGTGAAATTTCCTTTTAGGTTTAGAAAAGACTGCTAAGATATAATTATCTGTTTATATATCTTGAATAACCGTGTTATTTTCTTTGAATTTGTGTACGTAAAAAAATATTTACAGACAATTTAATTAATTTAAGATTTTCATAATTTTACATATTTTTATGTGTTTGTCTAAGGCAATATGTATGCCAAAGTGTTTCATTGATTTTTGCTTAAATTTTGAGTGATAATGTTGTTTAAGAGGCAGTGAACATCCCAGCAACTTAAATAATTGAAGTAGGTAATAAGTTTTCTTTTAATAATACTTACTTACTTATCGCGAATGGACCCAGAAGGATCACGCAAAGCTTTCTAACGTCGTTTCTTCCATACTTCTTTCATTCGTTCTCCATGTTTTCGTTTTCTTTCTTCTGTCCATTTTGTTCCTGGTCTCTTTAGTGCTTCCTTCTCCGACAATACAATCCACTTTTCCACCTTACTTCTAAAAGTTTTTCTATCTTTGACATCTTTAAGTTCAATATTTGCTTTTTGTAAATCTAATTTTACTTGGCTAATCCATGGTGTTGTTGATTTGACTTTTTCTATGTAAGTGAGAATTCTGTTGGTGAGTCGTGTGGGGGGAAGTCTAGTGACATGTCCATAAAATTTTAATCTTCGCCTTCTTATGTCTGCTGCCAGGTTTGATATAGTTTCTGTGGTTCTTCTTGATTGTATCCGGTATCCTTCTTCTGTTAATTTTGGACCTAAAATCTTTCTCATAATTTTGCGTTCTTCTTTTAGTATTTTTTCTAAATCATATTTTGTGTGGAGTGTGAGCGTTTCACTAGCATATAGTGCTGCTGGCTTAATTACTGCGCAGTAGTGTCTGAATTTTGTGTTCGAGGAGATGCATTTTTTATTGTATATTTCATGTGTCATACCATATGCTCTCTTCATTTTCTGTTGTCTGATCTTCTGTGCAACTTTCTCTCCTCCGGTTGGCTCCAAAATGTCACCTAGGTATTTAAAATGTTTTACTCTATTTATTTTTCCATATTTTGCGTTCAAACTGTGTATATGGAATTTCGTACAGAAAAATTCTGTCTTTTGAAACGAAATTTGTAAACCTACTCTATCCGCGCATTCCTTAAGGATCTCTATTTGTTTGGTGGCGATTTCTTCATCATCTGCAAGTATGGCCAAGTCGTCCGCGAATGCTAGACAAGATATCTCCACGTTGTCTTTGGTTCTACCAAGATGGATTGGTTTCCAGTAGGATTGATTTTTTAATTCTTTTTCCCATTCCTTAATGACTTTATCCAGGACTGTATTAAACAGAAGTGGAGATAGCCTGTCACCTTGACGTACTTCAGTTTTTATGAGAAAAGGTTCAGAGATTTCTCCCCTGAATTTAACTTTAGATACAGTGTCTGTCAGTGATTCTTTGATAAGCCTTAGTGTTTTGGAGTAAAGTCCAAGTTCCTCTAAAATGTTAAACAAAGATTGCCGGTCAATTGAGTCATAGGCTTTCTTAAAATCTACAAATGTACAAATTATGGGGGCATTTCTAATTGCTTTGTGTTTTAATATTGTCTTTAAATTAAATATTTGTTCTATGCATGAGCGACCGGGGTGGAAGCCTGCTTGATAATCACCAATTTGGCGTTCCAGCTGCTCTTGTGTTCTTTTCAGCAGGCATGTTGAGAGAATTTTGTAGGTGACTTGTAAAAGTGAGATTCCCCTGTAGTTATTGACATTTGTTCTGTCTCCTTTTTTATGTAACGGATGAATAAGGGCACATTTCCAATCCTCTGGTAATTTTTCTGTTTCCCATATTTTTGTTATTATTTTTGCGAGCTCTTGCAACGTCTTTGGTCCTAGGTTTTTTAATAGCTCTGCAACAATGCCATCTTCGCCAGATGTTCTATTATTTTTTAAGTTTTTAATGTGACATTTGATTTCTTCCTGTGTTGGTGGTAATGAATATGGTTGAGCGTTGGCACTGATTTCTTTGGGAAACCTTAAACTAGGTTCTGGGCAATTTAGTAGGTTAGAAAAATATTGAGCCAATACTTGACAGTTTTCCTGGTTTGTTAGGGCTAATTTACCATCTGGTTTTCTGAAACATAAATTTTGAGGGATATATCCTCGTATTTTATCTGCGAAAGTTCTGTAGAAGTCTCTTGTATTACAGTTTTGGAAATTTTCTTCTATGGCATCCAGTTGTGCCTTTGTGTACTTCCTTTTTGCTTGCCTAATAGATTTTGAAACCTGTTTTCTAACCTCGTTAAATAAATGTAGACTTTCTTGTGATTTTTTACTGTTATATTCTTGAAATGCCTTTTTTCTCCTTTCCAATGCATTTTCACAGTCTGAATCCCACCAAGGGTGTTTGAATATCTTTTTCAAGGGAATAGTTTCCTTAGCTATTCGCGTGATTTTAGAATGAAATTCTTCCCATGTGTTTGCCTTTTCCTTCTCGCATTCTTCTTTTACTTTAGATTCTTCAATCTTCTTGGTGTCATATTTCTGTATTTCTGTTTTCTTCTGATGACTTCTTCGTGCTGTAAACTTGATTTTAATTCTAGTTAGGTAATGGTCTGAATCAATGTTTGCTCCTCTGCGTACTTGGACGTCGTAAATTTCTTTTTGTACTGGGTATGAAATCGCCACATGATCTATTTGAAACTCGCCAATTTGTTGTATAGGAGATCTCCATGTCTTTTGTTTTCTTGGACATTTTCTTAGAGATGTTGACATTATCTTCAGGTTATTCTGATTACATAGTTCGACGAGCCTTGTACCATTTTTATTGGTAAATTTATGTGCAGGATATTTGCCTACGGTTTTTTGGTGGATTTTCTCTCTACCAATTTGGGCATTAAAATCGCCGAGTAGAACTTTTGTATCATCTTTTGGAATCTTGGCCATTATATTCTCCAAATTTTCCCAGAACTTTTCTGTTTCTATGGGGTTTTTCTTGTTGTCTCCGTTTGTGGGAGCATGAACATTAACCATTGTGTATGTTTTGTTGGCACATTGTAAGCGCATCGTCATTATCCTATTATTTACGGGAGTAACTTCCTTGATGGAGCTGAGCACGCTCTTGTGTATGATAAACGCCATCCCGAGATGGGGGGCTCCTCTTCCGATTCGTTTATCCGTCTTGCTCTTAAAGATGCGATAGTTGCCATAATCTGATGTTTCTTCATCTGTAAAACGTGTCTCCTGTAAAGCTAGTATTACTATCTTTTGCTTTTCAAGTTCTGTTGTAAGGTTTAGAAGTTTTCCTGGTTGGACTAATGTATCTATGTTAAAGGTTCCAATGTATGTAGGTGTTTTAAGTGGAAGTTTGCCAGAGAGCTCCGACTTTCTCTGGTGTAATCGTGTAAGTCCAGGTTCCCCAGAATCCGAATTCCTGGTTGCCATCTGTTGATGGGTGGATTGGTTACCACCTGGGGTAATGTTGTTATTACTTGCACGAGTCATACTTGCTTGTAATCAAGTTGGTCCAGTGTTTCCACTGGGTGTTTAGAACCAGGGATTGTTAGTTCCTGGCGCATTATGACCAGCCGCACATTGTGTGAACAGACGCTGACCAGGATGCCGATGGTTCCCACTTCAGACGCGTCCTGGATTTGGGTGTTGACAGTGCTTATTGTAATGGCGGCACTTACTCGCCATGACACAGCAACGTCTTCGGGTTCTGTGGTTTTTGAATGAGTGTGACCCTTGCCAAAAGTCACCCTCCCACACCCTCGTGATGCTGCCGCCTCGGTCCGGGACTGCTTATTTGGGTTTCCCCTTATTCGCAGCTGTCCACCATATCTGATGGATCGTTCGCTATCCGCCACCTGCGACCCGCCCTGTACCTGAGGCTCGGCTAGGGTCTTTTAATAATTCTATATGTTTTCAATTTTAATTTTTCATAGGGAGTTAAGCTGTACTCTTGCTTCCCTTTTTCTAATTAATTTCTTTTCATTTACATTCAAAAAAATTAAGTAGAGGGTGATGTAGGGGACCAGCCTACTCACGCCTTATAAAATTCACATCAGTCTTTCCATTGTGTGCCAGCCAGTCCGCTGTAACTAGCTCTGATGTCATAAGTGTTGCGCAATACTTTAAAAATCAAGTAAATAACCTGAAACGTTTCTAGCATGTCAGGAGTAATACCAAATCAATATATGTTGAATATCAGTTCAATAACTTTAATCATTTTCGAAATTTGGACGTTTTTCTATAAAAATCATTGGCGCAACAGGAAAGAGCTAGAAACTTAAAAAATTATATTTAGATTCCTTTTGCATAATAATTTAGTAGAAACAGTATTCTGGATCTCACAAGTTAAAATTTTAGTTGAAATTCGTGATTTTCTGGTTTTTATCTTAGAAATTAATGAAGCAAGATAGATTCAGTAGGTGAATAGATAAAGCTAGGATGTTTAAATTTAAGTAGAAGGGAGATCCGCTATAATCATAAAGATGTGAGAAATTTCAACTGAATGACTATAAAACTATAGCGATAGCGTATCTCCAAAGGGCAAGTTCAGAGCTCGTCCAAACCATGTAGTGTAATTAAATTAATTATCTCGCCCAACATATTTGACTTAGCCACGTCAGACTTTTATTATGATTACTTACCTGTGTCCTGATTGCACATTTAAGTTGAGAGCTTCATCGGCCACCAGCAAAGGAAGCGATGATTTTTTCGATAACTTAAAGTGGTGCATTACTAACCCAGCGGCTAGTCGGGAGAGCCGATTTGATCAGGCGTTCTCTTAGCCGTCCGCACCGCGGCTTTATATGTAAGAAAGCTGCGTCAAGAAGGAAGGCCCCAGTTCTCTCCAGACTCTGATTAGCGCACCACCTGTGCCGGGAGTCGCGTCGCGTCGGTATCGTTGATATAAACAGCCTCGTATGCAGTAATAAGTTACTCAGGAAACGCGGAACCATGAAACTGTTTTCGAGTGAAGTGTTAATTTTGGGATGACGTTAATGATCAATCTTTAGTTTGCGTATGTCGTATTTTCACGTGCCGCCGCAGGACAGACATTCTACCATTATTAGCGTGGCGCTTGATGAACATTATCATCAAATTATGGCGAGCATTCACTTAAACATTTAATTTGAACAGTTATAGTTGCATCAGCGCATTACACTCTGAACTGCTCTGGTAGTTGGATTCTGTGGATTCTTTTTGGTCTGTGACTTTGAGAATATAGTGAAGATTTTAGAGAGAATGGTTTTTGATTATGAGTCCCAGACAATCTCCTAATTCCTCAGAGCTATAAGCTGTAGCTATAAATGTATTTCTCAGATGAAGTGGACACTGGGAATTCTAATTACAGGCTTCACGTTTTGCTAATCACTTTCTGGTTGCCAATATTGTAGTTAGAGAGCCAGTGTTGAGAATGGCAAAACAACAGCATTAAATAAATAATAGGAACCATAACAATTATTCCACCCGCTGCCCCACAATGTGATTACATTTTCACGCAATTTGGGTGCATAGATCCTAGAAATCAGTACGCAGAACAATCACCTCTGGCTGGCCTTGATACGCCTGGGGATTGAGTCAAACAGAGCTTGGATGGCGTGTACAGGTACAGCTGCCCATGCAGCTTCAACACGATACCACACTTCATCAAGAGTAGTGACTGGCGTATTGTGACGAGCCAGTTGCTTGGCCACCATTGACCAGACGTTTTCAGTTGGTGAGAGATCTGGAGAATGTGCTGGCCAGGGCAACAGCCGAAAATTTCTGTATCCAGAGAGGCCCATACAGGACCTGCAACATGCGGTCGTGCATTATCCTGCTGAAATGTAGGGTTTCGCAGGGATCGAATGAAGGGTAGAGCCATGGGTCGTAACATATCTGAAATGTAACGTCCACTGTTCAAAGTGCTGACAATGCGAACAAGAGGTGACCGAGACGTGGCACCCCATTTCATCACGCCGGATGATACACCAGTATGGCGATGACGAATACACGCTTCCAATGTGCGTTCACCAATGTGCGACCATCATGATGCTGTAAACGGAAGGTGGATTCATCAGAAGAAATTACGTTTTCCCATTTGTGAACCCAGGTTCGTCGTTGAGTACACCATCGCAGGCGCTCCTGTCTGTGATGCAGCGTCAAGGGTAACCGCAGCCATGGTCTCCGAGCTGATAGTCCATGCTGCTGCAAACTGTTCGTGCAGATGGTCGTTGTGTTGCAAACGTCCCCATGTGTTGACTCAGGGATCGAGACGTGGCTGCACGATCCGTTACAGCCATGCGGATAAGATGCCTGTCATCTCGACAGCTACTGATACGAGGCCGTTGGGATCCAGCACTGCGTTCCGTATTACCCTCCTGAACCCACGGATGCCATATTCTGCCAACAGTCATTGGATCTCGACCAACGCGAGGAGCAATGTCGCGATACGATAAACCGCAACGGCGATAGGCTACAATGCGATCTTTATCAAAGTCGGAAACGTTCAAATGGTTCAAACGGCTCTGAGCACTATGGGACTTAACAGCTATGGTCATCAGTACCCTAGAACTTAGAACCACTTAAATCTAACTTACCTAAGGACAGCACACAACGCCCAATCATCACGAGGGAGAGAAGTCGGAAACGTGATGGTACGCATTTCTCCTCCTTACACGAGGCATCACAACAACGATTCACCAGGCAACGCCGATCAACTGCTGTTTATGTATGAGAAATCGGTTGGAAACTTTCCTCATGTCAGCACGTTGTAGGTGTCGCCACCGGCGCCAACCTTGTGTGAATGCTCTGAAAAGCTAATCATTTGCATATCACAGCATTTTCTTCCTGTCGGTTAAATTTGACGTCTGTAGCACGTCATCTTCGTGGTGTAGCAATTTTAATGGCTAGTAGTTAATGCGGATGAGTAGGAAGATAAAACCTGTAACGTTCGGATACAGTATTACTACAGCCCTGCACGTCACAGTCAAGTCGCTTAAATGTCCGGGCGTAACGCTGCACAGCGGTATGGGGTGGAACGGGCATGTGGGAACTGTGGTAGGGCCGGCGAATATTCGACTACGATTTATTGGGAGAACTATAGGCAAGAGTGGTTCACTGAAAAGAAGAACGCATATAGGGCGCTGGTGCGACCTGTTCTTGATTACATTTCAGGAAGTCAAATGGGAAACCCTGGACGGACGGTGACGTTCTTTTCGCGAAACACTACTGAGGAAATTTGAAGAACCGGCATTTGAAGCTGACTGCCGAACGATTCTACTGGCGCCAGCATACGTTACAGAGGAATGCAAAAACTGGTAGAAGCCGACCTCAGGGAAGATCAGTTTGGATTCCGTAGAAATATTGGAACACGTGAGTGAATACTGACCTCACGACTTATCTTAGAAGAAAGATTAAGGAAAGGCGAACCTACGTTTCTAGCATTTTTAGACTTAGAGAAAGTTTTTGACAATGTTGACTGGAATACTCTCTTTCAAATTCTGAAGGTGGCAGGGGTAAAATACAGGGAGCGAAAAGGTATTTACAATTTGTTCAGAAACCAGATGGCAGTTATAAGAGTCGAGGGACATGAAAGGGAAGCAGTGGTTGGGAAGGGAGTGAGACAGGGTTGTAGCCTCTCCCCGATGTTGTTCAATCTGTATATTGAGCAAGCAGTGAAGGAAACAAAAGAAAAATGCGGAGTAGGTATTAAAATCCATGGAGAAGAAATAAAAACTTTGAGGTTCGCCGATGACATTGTAATTCTGTCGGACACAGCAAAGGACTTGGAAGAGCAGCTGAACGGAAAAGACAGTGTCTTGAAAGGAGGATATAAGATGAACATCAACAAAAGCAAAACGAGGATAATGGAATGTAGTCGAATTAAGTCGGGTGATGCTGAGGGAATTAGATTAGGAAATGAGACGCTTAAAGTAGTAAAGGAGTTTTGCTATTTGGGGAGCAATATAACTGATGATGGTCGAAGTAGAGAGGATATAAAATGTAGACTGGCAATGGCAAGGAAAGCGTTTCTGAAGACGAGAAATTTGTTAACATCGAGTATAGATTGCAGTGTCAGGAAGTCATTTCTTAAAGTATTTGTATGGAGCGTAGCCATGTATGGAATTGAAACATGGACGATAACTAGTTTGCACAAGAAGAGAATACAAGCTTTCGAAATGTGGTGCTACAGAAGAATGCTGAAGATTAGATCGGTAGTTCATATAACTAATAAGGAAGTATTGAATGGGATTGGGGAGAAGAGAAGTTTGTGGCACAACTTGAGTAGAAGAAGGGATCGGTTGGTAGGACATGTTCTGAGGCATCAAGGGATTACAAATTTAGTATTTGAGGGTAGCGCGGAGGGTAAAAATCGAAGAGGGAGACCAAGAGATAAATACACTAAGGAGATTCAGAAGGATGTAGGCTGCAGTATGTACTGTGAGATGAAGCAGCACACAGAAGTGCATCAGCACAAATTAGCATGGACTCGAATAATGTCTGAAGTAGTGCTGTCGAGAACTGACACCACGCATCCTGCAGGGCTGTCCACAAATCCGTAAGAGTACGAGGGAGTGGAGATCTCTTCTGAACAGCACGTTGCATGACATACCAGATATGCTCAATCATATTCATTTCTGGGGAGTTTGATGGCCAGCGGAAGTGTTTAAACTAAGACGAGCGTTCCTGGAGCCACTCTGCAGCAATTCGGGACGAGTGGGGTGTCGCATTGTCCTGCTGGAATTGTCCACGTCCATCGGAATCCACAATGAACGTGAATGGAAGCAGGTCATCAGGTAGGATGCTTACATACGTGTCACCCATCAGAGTCGTACGTGGACGTATCAGGGGTCCCATATCACTCCCACTGCACACCCTCCATACTATTACAGAGCCTCAAACAGCTTGTACAGTCCCCTGCTGACATGCAGGATCCATGGATTCACCAGGTTGTCTCCAAACCCGTACACGTCCACCCTCTCGATACAATTGAAAACGAGACTCTTTCGACCAGGCAACATGTTTCCCGTCATCAGCAGTTCAAAGCTGTACGCCAAGGCTTCGTGCTGTCATCAGTGGTACACAAGTGGGCTTTCATCTCCGAAAGTCGATATCGATGAAGTTTCGTTGAATGGTTCGCACGCTGACAATTGTTGATGGCCCAGCATTGAAATCTGCAGCGATTTTCGGAAGGGTTGCACTTCTGTCACATTGAACGATTCTCATCAGTCGTCGTCTGCCCCGTTCTTGCAGGATCCTTTTCCGGCCGCAGTGATGGAGATTTGATGTTTTACCGGATACCTGATTTTCACGGTACACTCGTGAAATGGCCGTTGGAGAAAATCCCACTTCATCACTACCTCGGAGATGCTGTGTTCCATCGCTCGTGCGCCGACTGCAACTCCACGTTAAACTTTCTTAAATCTTGACATCCTGCCTTTGTAGTAGGAGTAACCGATCTAACAATTGCGCCAGACACTTGTCTTATGTAGGCGTTGCCGACCGCAGCGTCGTATTCTGCCTGTTTACTTATCGTTGTATTTGAATGTGCATGACTATACCAGTTTCATTGGCGCTTCAGTGTAGAACTAGCCATTTGCTTTGAAATTCTCATTGAGTTTGTTTCTAAGTAGCCATTTTTAGTTTTTGTCATTGCACGAAGGATGGAGGACTCTCTACACTAACTTTATATCATGCTTTGGAAGCACAGATTTATCAATATACTTCGATACATCCTCTGATTAAAAGCTCAAAAGAAACCGACGAGAAAAATTTAACAATTTGGTAAATTGCTAATATGGTCTCTGGAGACTAGGTGAATAATAACAGGAGAGGGACAATAAATGAGACAAACTAAGAATCTGAAGACGGTTACACAAGTGTGGGGATGCAGTCAATAGGAGTTCTGAAAAAGATTAATTAGCTCGTATAGTAGGTGAACCAGCAGACTCATAAGAAGAGTTGAAAGACCTGCAGATGAAATTGGAATTGTGCATAAAGGAGAAATGAGTGGCACATGACAATAATGTAGACCACTTTGCCACTGACATAAATGAGATGGTAACACAATGGCCATGCTTTCCCGTAAGTCCAACAGATATCATACTGTACGTTAACTAAATTAAAATTAGACCCACAACAGCAAAGGCCACTATAAAAAGTAGAGCCCATACATGGAAGAAGGAAGCCAGTACATATAAAAAAGAAAGAACTAAAAGGCCCCAGCCTGCTAAAATGAATAATGAGAAAACAAAGACACAACAAGAAAACTATCCAGTAAAGTGCTAGATCCTTCTTGGAGAATACAGTGAAGAAGCAAGAACACAATGTATTGTGACGAAACTTTCTCGAACTCTAAGAACATTGAGCTCGCGTGTTGCTTGTAATAGGGATAATGACATCTTTTGGTGCGTATACTGTATTAATACTTGACTTTTGTTCCTAATTTGTCTTTGAAAATATGTGAAGTGTTAGTGTATAACTTGGAAACTGAAAATGTGTTAACATTTTGCATTATTTCGTAAATCAGTAATATATTCTTTTTTTGGATTCAGATATATTTCATTCTAAAAATGTGTACCAATCCCTTCCTATTCACATTGTCCTAAAATCTTCATTGAGTCTCTCTCTTCTTTTCACTATCTCTGGCGAGATTGATTACCTACCGGCAAATGTTGCCATTTTGCATACTTTCACTGAAGCTCATATTTCTGCTACAAAAGGGGGATTTGAATAACAATACAATTCTTCGGTATTAACAGAACCTGTACAGTTTATGCAGATATGCTTATCTATCAAATGAGGTCAGGGAAAAATAATATTTTCTTTAGGGTTGCCACTTTTCCCAGCTTTTACCTACCTATCTACTAAAACTTTCAACATATCCTGTGGTTAAAAGCCCACAAGAACCTGGCAACGAAAGTCATAGATTTTTCAAAAGCTTGCCAAAGTCATGTGCTACAGAATTATGAAGCAGGTTTCGATTGTTGTGTCTAAGCAATACAAGCTCTGAATTATGGAAACACCTTGAGACTTACAAATAAAACAGATTTCTGCGTCAGTGGAACGCTGAAAATGTGTGTAGGGGGCAGGGTGCAACATAGGCGAAGCAAGGAGAAAAACAGCACATTCTATATTTTTTGCTACCTGTAAGCAGCTTTTTTTAAATAAAAGTTATACTCTCTAAAAATATTATTATTGTAAGTTCATAATACATATATATATCTTGCGTCTGAGCTGACGCGGATTGTTAAAATGTACAAAAATGTAAACTACCAATGCTAACAAAATATAGGGGATCATATTAATATCGCTTTAATAACTTATTTTTCAAATTATATGTTGTAGTTTTTGCCTTTCTTATGCTTTTGAGATATTACTTTTAAAAGTTGCAAATAAAAATGCATTTATTGTGCCCCTCTTTCCCGTAAGCCCTACACATATGACACCATAATGTAAATTTTACTAACAATTTTATATTGTTTCGATAGTGTTCAGTAGGCATACAACAAAAATTGACAGAAATCTGTTTTATACGCAGGACATCTGCAGGTGCTGAAGATCGTGACAAATGAAAACATCGCTGACAGCTGGTAGAGCTTGGTTTTAATTGACCAATCTAATGGTCTGGCAGCTTACTGCCGCATCTTCAAGTGCGACCTACATATTTAAGAATTGAAATATGATTATAAAATGTATTGCATAATTGTGCTTTAGTATAAAGATCACTCGTATTTGAAAGCTTATACTCAAAACTGAACACGTAACACGTCAGCCTCAGTTGCAAATAGCAACCAATCCTTACCCAGGTTTCAGCCAAAATAATTTGCCCTTCTTCAGAAGCCAGTTACACTGAACTATTGCATGCCAAAGTTTGCCATGTCAAGTATAAAACTGTAGCACCGTAGAAACCAGTCGTAAATCTACAGTACTTTGGCCGAAGATTTATGACTGGTTGCTACGGTGCTACAGTTTTATACTTGACATGGTCAAACTTTGGCATGCACTTTAGAGAATGTGTATTCGGGGTAGTCCATTCTGCTGGCAACATCATATATTTCACTCTGCTGTTCAGGAAAATGATACTGGAACCCCTGCAGGGCCATACGTAAAGTAATTTTTCCCTCAGTCAACATTTGAATGGCATAGAACAAAAGATTGATGAGAAGTAGCCTCGGCCGTGCACTGTACGGCAGAGGGTATGTACACGCGGGTAGATGAAACGGTTTCTCTTTCCATGACACGAATCTATGTTTGTATTCCTTTTGAGGATTCTGTTTACACCATACACTGATCAGCCAGAACATTATGACAACCTAGCTAATAGCCGGCATGTCTACCTCTGGCACGGGTAACAGCGGCGGCGCGTCTTGACATGGAAGAAATCAGGCCTCGCTAGGTCGCCGGTGGGAGTTGGTACCGTATCTACACACACAAGTCACATAGTTCCCGTAAATTCCGAGGACAGTTCGATGAGCTCTGACGCCACGTCCAGTCACATCCCAGATGTGTTCGATCGGCTTCAGAACTGGCGAATTGGGGGGTCCGTCACATCATTTGGAACTCGCCACTGCGTTACTCAAACCACTGCGTGACACCCCTGGCCTTCTCGCTGAAAAATTCCACTGCCGTTGCGAAACATGATCGTCATGAAGGGGTGTACGTGGTCGGCATCTACACTCCTGGAAATTGAAATAAGAACACCGTGAAATCATTGTCCCAGGAAGGGGAAACTTTATTGACACATTCCTGGGGTCAGATACATCACATGATCACACTGACAGAATCACAGGCACATAGACACAGGCAACAGAGCATGCACAATGTCGGCACTAGTACAGTGTATATCCACCTTTCGCAGCAATGCAGGCTGCTATTCTCCCATGGAGACGATCGTAGAGATGCTGGATGTAGTCCTGTGGAACGGCTTGCCATGCCATTTCCACCTGGCGCCTCAGTTGGACCAGCGTTCGTGCTGGACGTGCAGACCGCGTGAGACGACGCTTCATCCAGTCCCAAACATGCTCAATGGGGGACAGATCCGGAGATCTTGCTGGCCAGGGTAGTTGACTTACACCTTCTAGAGTACGTTGGGTGGCACGGGATACATGCGGACGTGCATTGTCCTGTTGGAACAGCAAGTTCCCTTGCCGGTCTAGGAATGGTAGAACGATGGGTTCGATGACGGTTTGGATGTACCGTGCACTATTCAGTGTCCCCTCGACGATCACCAGTGGTGTACGGCCAGTGTGGGAGATCGCTCCCCACACCATGATGCCGGGTGTTGGCCCTGTGTGCCTCGGTCGTATGCAGTCGTTATTGTGGCGCTCACCTGCACGGCGCCAAACACGCATACGACCATCATTGGCACCAAGTCAGAAGCGACTCTCATCGCTGAAGACGACACGTCTCCATTCGTCCCTCCATTCACGCCTGTCGCGACACCACTGGAGGCGGGCTGCACGATGTTGGGGCGTGAGCGGAAGACGGCCTAACGGTGTGCGGGACCGTAGTCCAGCTTCATGGAGACGGTTGCGAATGGTCCTCGCCGATACCCCAGGAGCAACAGTGTTCCTAATTTGCTGGGAAGTGGCGGTACGGTCCCCTACGGCACTGCGTAGGATCCTACGGTCTTGGCGTGCATCCGTGCGTCGCTGCGGTCCGGTCCCAGGTCGACGGGCACGTGCACCTTCCGCCGACCACTGGCGACAACATCGATGTACTGTGGAGACCTCACGCCCCACGTGTTGAGCAATTCGGCGGTACGTCCACCCGGCCTCCCGCATGCCCACTATACGCCCTCGCTCAAAGTCCGTCAACTGCACATACGGTTCACGTCCACGCTGTCGCGGCATGCTACCAGTGTTAAAGACTGCGATGGAGCTCCGTATGCCACGGCAAACTGGCTGACACTGACGGCGGCGGTGCACAAATGCTGCGCAGCTAGCGCCATTCGACGGCCAACACCGCGGTTCCTGGTGTGTCCGCTGTGCCGTGCGTGTGATCATTGCTTGTACAGCCCTCTCGCAGTGTCCGGAGCAAGTATGGTGGGTCTGACACACCGGTGTCAATGTGTTCTTTTTTCCATTTCCAGGAGTGTAGTATACGATACACCTTTGCTGTCATGGTGCCTTGCCCGAGATGCACTCGACCCATGGGCGCCCGCGTGAATGTTTTGCAGAGCATAATGGAGTGTCCACCAGCTTGTCTCCGTCCCACAGAGGAGGCGTCAAGGAGCTGTTTTCCTGTAATGCGAGGGATTCGGGCCCTACCACCGGCATGATGAAGAAGGTATCGGGAATCATCAGGCCATTCATCGCTCTGTCCCTGAGAAGACGCCCAGTGCCGATGGTCAAGCATCCATTTCATAGTTGCCGACATCGTGGTGTTAACAATGGAGCATGCACTGGTCGTCGGTTGCGGAGACCCACCGTTAGGAGCGTTCGGTGCCCTATGTGTTCACACACACTTGTGCCCTGCCCAGAATTACATCTGCTCTAAGTTCCGCCACAAGTCGCCGCTTGTCCGGTTTTACCAGTCTGTCCAGTCCAACATCTGTAATGAGGGGCGGCGGTCCTATCCCACGATGCTTGGACGTTTTTTCACCTCGGTTTCGCCATGTATTGAAGACACTCGCCACATGACTCCTAGAACACACTCCTAGAACCACGCACCGTACGGTGGCTTGCAGAGTTTGTATGTAGATGTAGAAATCGTTCAGTTTCCGAAATGCTCGTGCCGAGCCTCCGACTGTCTGTCCTTCGTCAAACTCAGACAGATCGCTCGCCTTTCCTATTCTATACACAAACAGCACGCTCACTGGCGCTACATGTACCGTGCGTGTGTCTCACCAGGAGTCATTCTACATCTACATCCGTACTCCGCAAGCCACCTGACGGTGTGTGGCGGAGGGTACCTTGAGTACCTCTATCGGTTCTCCCTTCTATTTTTGTATCGTATTGTTCGTGGAAAGAAGGATTGTCGGTATGCCTCTGTGTGGGGTCTAATCTCTCTGATCTTATCCTCATGGTCTCTTCGCGAGATATACGTAGGAGAGAGCAATATACTGCTTGACTCCTCGGGGAAGGTATATTCTCGAAACTTCAACAAAAGCCCGTACCGAGCTACTGAGCGTCTCTCCTGCAGAGTCTTCCACTGGACTTTATCTATCATCTCCGTAACGCTTTCGCGATTACTAAATGATCCTGTAACGAAGCGCGCTGCTCTCCGTTGGACCTTCTTATCTCTTCTATCAACCCTATCTGGTACGGATCCCTACTTCCTTTGTTTTCGGATTGCATTTCCTTAGGATTCTTCCAATGAATCTCAGTCTGGCATCTGCTTTACCGACGATCAACTTTATATGATCATTCCATTTTAAATCACTCCTAATGCGTACTCCCATATAATTTATGGAATTAACTGCTTCCAGTTGCTGACCTGCTATTTTGTAGCTAAATGATAAGGGATCTATCTTTCTATGTATTCGCAGCACATTACACTTGTCTACATTGAGATTCAATTGCCATTCCTTGCACCATGCGTCAATTCGCTGCAGATCCTCCTGCATTTCAGTACAATTTCCATTGTTACAACCTCTCGATACACCACAGCATCATCTACAAAAAGCCTCAGTGAACTTCCGATGTCATCCACCAAGTCATTTATGTATATTGTGAATAGCAACGGTCCTATGACACTCCCCTGCGGCACACCTGAAATCACTCCTACTTCGGAAGACTTCTCTCCATTGAGAATGACATGCTGCGTTCTGTTATCTAGGAACACCTCAATCCAATCATACAATTCGTCTGATAGTCCATATGCTCTTACTTTGTTCATTAAACGACTGTGGGGAACTGCATCGAACGCCTTGCGGAAGTCAAGAAACACGGCATCTACCTGTGAACCCATGTCTATGGCCCTCTGAGTCTCGTGGACGAATAGCGCGAGCTGGGTTTCACACGACCGTATTTTTCGAAACCCATGCTGATTCCTACAGAGTAGATTTCTAGTCTCCAGAAAAGTCATTATACTCGAAATAATACGTGTTCCAAAATTCTACAACTGATCGACGTTAGGGATATAGGTCTATAGTTCTGCACATCTGTTCGACGTCCCTTCTCGAAAACGGGGATGACCTGTGCCCTTTTCCAATCCTTTGGAACGCTACGCTCTTCTAGAGACCTACTGTACAACGCTGCAAGAAGGGGGGCAAGTTCCTTCGCGTACTCTGTGTAAAATCGAACTGGTATCCCATCAGGTCCAGCGAGCTTTCCTTGGGTTGTAACAGCGGTTCGTGGCAGAGTGATATCGTGCTGGAAAACACCCCCTGGAATGTAGTTCATGAATGGCAGCACAACAGGTGGAATCGCCAGTTTGAAGTACAAATTCGCAGTCAGGTTGCACGGAAAATCACGAGACTGCTCCTGCAGTCATACGAAATCGCGCCCCAGAGCATAACTCAAGGTGTAGGACTGGTTCCGGGCCGCCAGCTGACCTCCATGTAACCAATACACGACCAAAACTGGCACCGAGGCAGAACCAGCTGTCACCAGGAAACACAACAGACCACTCAGCCCTCCAATGAGCTCTCGCTTGGCACCACGTAAGTCACAAATGGTGGTGGTTTTGGGTTAGTAGTGGACGGTACGCTAAAGGATGTGTGGCTCGGAGCTGTCCTTGACGTAACCGATTTATAGGACCCCGTCGTGTCACTGCGGTGCCAACAGCTACTCAGATTGCACCTGCAGTATGACGGCCTTCCGCCTCGGTAGCGCCACGTTGGCGTCAGGGGCCGGTCTCCTTGGAACTGCACATTCCGTGACCACAGCTGTCAGCAGTCAGGTACGGCGGCTACATTCCCGCCAAGTCTTTCTGCAGTCTCGCAGAAGGAACGTCCAGCTTCTCGTAGCTCTATACACGACCTCGTTGAGTCTCCGTGAGGTGCTGATAATGGCGTCTTTGTTGCCCTAAAGGCGATCTTGACTAACATCAACTCACCACGTCCAATTTCAAAGGTAACTAAAGCTCAAGACCGTTACAGTGTGTATTTAAAGCGAACCTAATTTGCATCCCCACAGTCGCACTGCTAGCCCACTCTTATCCGAACGGCGCGACATTTGAATAGACATCATCTTTCAGATGTAGGCAACGGCCTTGCCACAGTGGATACACCGGTTCCCGTCAGACCACCGAAGTTAAGTGGAGGTTCGAGTCCTCCTTCGGGCATGGGTGTTTATGTTTGTCCTTACGATAATTTAGGTTAAGGAGTGTGTAAGCTTAGGGACTGATGACCTTAGCACTTAAGTCCCATAAGATTTCACACACTTTTTTTTTAAGTTAAGCGTTGCTGGGCGTGGCCGGCACTGGGATGGGTGACCGTCCGGGCCGCCATGTTCTGTTGCCATTTTTCGGGGTGCACTCAGCTTCGTGATGCCAATTGAGGAGCTATTCGACCGAATAGTAGCGGCTCCGGTCACAGAAAACCGTCATAACGACCGGGAGAGCGGTGTGCTGACCACATGCCCCTCCTATCCGCATCATCAGCTGAGGATGATACGGCGGTCGGATGGTCCCGACGGGCCACTCCTAGCCTGAAGACGGAGTGCTTTTTTTCAGGTGTAGAAACATGCCCACCAACTTCCGTTTACATAGCACTACTCGTTGTTGGTGTTGCGAATTTTTTCTCGTCATTGTATTAATTGTCTAGTGCTTAACATTATCGAAGAGTAGTAGGCTGATTACATTTTTACAGTCATTTATAATTTGAGTTCTAAAAGCAGATATTAGCACACATTAAAGATGAAAAGGAATCAGTGTGTCCTTACAAAGCCAGGGACAAACGTACATGAAAATGTGACAACATTCCCTGGGAGCTTCAGAAACTACACGTAAAAATAAAAAATCGAGCCGTGGTGGTGATCAGCTATGGCGAACTGTTGGCCCTCCGCGCGCGGCACAGCATTCGCACTCGAGTTTCAATCTGCGCGTTTATGCGCCACCCCCTCCCTCCTGCCCCTGCTCACCAACCTCCAACTCCCCCGCCCCCTCTCCCCCTCCACGCTCGACACCGTTCGCCAGCACCACCCCCCCTCGCCCCTCACCCCTCGGCGCTGTTCAGCGCGCTCGTCAGCAAAATAATTTGTGGAATTATTTTCGCCGGCTGGCTGGTAATTTGAAAGATTAAACCGGTCGGTCCCAGCGCCACACTCTCCACCCCTCTCGCTGCCCGCACCGCCCCCGTCACTCCCCCGCGCATCACCCCTCCCTATTTTCCACCGAACCGTCACAAAACCCTCGCCGCCCGGCTGCCCCTATCTTGTTAGCTAACAACAACAAAACATCATCTATTTGGAAATGCGGATGTGCCGCCAACAGGGGTGTGAGAGCTCACAGGTTATGTAAGGGCCATGAAGGGGGGAGGGGGGGGGGGGGTAGTAGGGGAGAGGAGAGAGAGGTGGGGGGGACAACTATGGAGGGGTGCGATCGGGGTGGGGTTTACAACGCGCCAGTCGGAACAGGCACGCTGGGAATCGCTGCTCGCAGGGGTGGGAGAAAAAATATGAACACGCTTGTACACAAGGCCGGTATTGTTGTCGAGTGGACGTGTCGGACAATGTGTACACGGTCGCCCGGGGTGGGGGGCGGGGGCGGCGCTGTTTCATAAATGAAGTGCCATCCCCCACGCCGCCAGCCCTCACGAGAATTATCATCTTTCAGATCGCAGACTAAGAGCGGTCTCTCCCCCTGCTAAAGGAAGACCTGAGCTGAGGCAATGTCTTAAGAGGGAGGGAAACAAATTTACAATACACACCACTGGGTACATGGCTACAGACTAATCTATGTGTACTTTATGTTGTGTTGGCAGAAGAGCCAACACCGTGTTACAACTGGAGGCCGAAATGCACGCGTTTTAGCTCACGCAAGCTGGCGTGGGGAGGGAAGAACTATACTGATGTGAGGTCTGGAACATGACAAGGAATGAGAGTTCAGAAAGCGGACATAATTAGTTTGATACTTAATTTTAATCCATTAATGATGAACGTCGCTCTTGACGGTACATGAGTCACAAAGTATCTGTTCAGAAGACATAGTAATTGAATATGCCGCCCTGCTAGGTCGTAGCAAATGACGTAGCTGAAGGCTATGCTAAACTATCGTCTCGGCAAATGAGAACGTATGTAGTCAGTGAACCACCGCGAGCAAAGTCGGCTGTACAACGGGGGCGAGTCCTAGGGAGTCTCTCTAGACTAGACCTGCCGTGTGGCGGCGCTCGGTCTGCAATCACTGACATTGGCGACACGCGGGTCCGACGTATACTAACGGACAGCGGCCGATTTAAAGGCTACCACCTAGCAAGTGTGGTGTCTGGCGGTGACACCACACTTTATACACCATGCGTACAGGGTAACAATTATTAAACTATATGAAAAAAACGTTAGTTACAAACTACGGCATGCAACACACGTTATTCAACATTTAAACGTCACTACAGATATTAGGATTCAGGTTATGACATGTTTGATATGTCTGCCATCATTGGCGGTCATATGGCGCAGACGAACAGCAACATTCTGCGTGACCCGCTGAATTATTGGAATATCGATGGTGTCGATGACCTCCTGAATGGCTGTTCTCAGCTCAGCAGTGGTTGTGCAGTTATTGCTGTACGCCTTGTCTTTAATATAGCCCCGCAAAAAAGCGTCCGATGTCTTCAGATCCGGAGAATATGGCGGTCAATTGGGACCCGTGCCAGTGGCCCCCGGGTACCCCACAGCTAGATTGATGCAGCCAGAGTGCTCCTCGAGGACGTCAAACACTCTCCTGATTGGATGGGGTCCAGCTCCGTCTTACATGAACCACATCTTGTCGAAATCAGTGTCACTTTAGATAGTGGGGATGAAATCATCTTCCAAAAACTTCACGTACCATTTGGTAGACACTATGCCCTCAACAAATATGGCACTGAGTATTCCGTGACTGGACACTGCACACCACACAGTCACGTATTGAGGGTGAAGAGACTTCTCGATCGCGAAATGCGGATTCTCAGTCCTCCAAATGCGCCAATTCTGCTTGTTGACGAAACCATCCAAACGAAAGTGGGCTTCGTCGCTAAAGCAAAACCATAATAATTCCCATCATTCCCCACGGCCAACCGTGCAGTTTGAATATCCCAACGCAAAATTTTCGGAAGTTATGACCATTTTATTTCATATAGCTCAATAATTGTCACCCTGTATCTCACATATACTATGTGACGAATATCTGGATATCTATTATTGAACATTTATATGTGGGCGGGGGTGGGGGGGTTCAGTTATGCTATAAACACTTTCAATCATCTTTGAATATCTATGGGAGAAAGGCAGCCTATTCCTCCTCAAGAGCCACAAGGTGGCGATGGACTCTGTGGTCTGGAGCGAAGGGACATTCTAACTCACCCCAAAAGTGGTCCATTGCGTTCAGGTCGAACCTCCAGGGAGATCAGTCCGTTTCAGGAATGTTATTGTCCACAAATCATTCCGAGACACAATACTACGTCGTGCTGATAGAATCAAGCACTGTCTCTCAACTGTCGCTCTATTGTATGCATTACACTGTGGTACAAAGTATGTCCATATCTCTCCACATTCAGCGTTTCCTTAAGCCCAATGAGAGGAACACACCCAAACCACGAAAAACATTCTCATACCTCAACACCATCTCGTGTGTACTTCACTGTTGGCACTACACATTATAGCGGCAGGCAATGTTATCCAGTCATTCACCAAACCTACAATCCATCATGGGATTACCACGTCGTACAGCATATTTGTTGTTTCCAGTCAGCTGGTGTGTAGTGGCGTTCTCTTTAAACCGCCTCAAGCGTTGCTTAGCATTGGTTCAAATGGCTCTGAGTACTATGGATCCGATTATGCCCAGTAAGCCTAAAGAAACTGTAGTGACAGTACGTACAGTGTCAAGTACGTAGTCGATCTGTATGACCTTTTTTCAAAATATGTCAACCATATGCCATAAAATGCACGACACCAAACACAATCATTAAACAGGTAAGTAGAGATTATGTACGTAGCGTTGGAAACCCTGTCGCCATTCTTTCAGACAATGCATCATATTACGCAGGTTATATGTGAAGGGAGTTTTGAAATATCATGACATCAAAATGATCCCTCATTCTAATCCGTGTGAAATGGTTCAAATGGTTCAAATGGCTCTTAGTACTATGGGACTTAAATTCTGAGGTCATCAGTCCCCTAGAACTACTTAAACCTAACTAAGCTAATGACATCACACACATCCATGCCAGAGGCAGGATTGGAACCTGCGGCCGTAGCGGTGTAGCGGTTCCAGACTGTAGCGCCTAGAACCGCTCGGCCACTCCGGCCGTCCTGCTTAGCATCGACTAGAAGAATATGTGGCTTACGAAGAGCCTCTCAACGGCCGTGATTTTTAACTTCCAAACACAGTCATTGTGTTGCCTGGACTACAGGTAGCACTTTGGAACTCACGGGTCATTCCTTCCACGGGTCATTCCCTGTCGGGTTCGGCTGCCAAGTGCAAGTCGTATTTCCGTCGGCGCCACGTTGGGCGACTTGCGGCCGGTAATGAGGATGAAATGATGACGAGGAAAACACAACACCCAGTCCCCGAGTTGAGGGAATCTCCAACACAGCCGGGAATCGAACCAGGGCCCAGTGCAGAGGAGGCTAGTACGTTACCTCCCAGCTAAGCAGGCATTCCTTTCACTGATTCCGTGTCGCTTTTTACAGCCACCTTGTGCTACACTAGACGGGCACTGACCGATAGTACATGAGGTCTACGCTGTCTTGGTTTAACTGTGGGTGTTCCTTCCCATTTCCACTTCACAGTTACATCATTAACAGTCGCCTTAGAAGGGTTGAAACGTACCTGATGGATCTGTTACTCAGGAAACACCAAGAGAACAGTCCACGCTTGAAGTCACTGAGATTTACTAACTGACAGATTCTGCTGTCGGTGCTTCTTCACTCATCAACACTGTACTCCCCCCACATTTTACACTGGCGAGACTGTCCCTCGTGACGTGTACTGGTCCGCTGCGCACTACACAAGGGTGTCCGTACACTTTTGATCAGGTTGTGTACTTTTACTACGCTACTGGCCATTAAAACTGCTACACCACGAAGATGACGTGCTACAGACGCGAAATTTAACCAACAGGAAGAAGATGCAGTGATACGCAAATGATTACCTTTCCACAGCATTCACACAAGGTTGGCGCCGGTGGCGACGCCTACAATGTGCTGACATCACGAAAGTTTACAACCGATTTCTCATACACAAACAGCAATTGACCGGCGTTGCCTGGTGAAACGTTGTTGTGAAGCCTCGTGTAAGGAGGAGAAATGCGTACCATCACGTTTCCGACTGTGATAAAGGTCGGATAGTAGCCTATCGCGATTGCGGTTTATCGTATCGCGACGTTGCTGCTCGCGTAGGTCGAGATCCAATGACTGTTAGCAGAATATGGAATCGGTGGGTTCAGGAGGGTAATACGGAACGCCGTGCTGGATCCCAACGGCCTCGTATCACTAGCAGTCGAGATGACAGGCATCTTATCCGCTTGGCTGTAACGGATCGTGCAGCCACTTCTCGATCCCCGAGTCAACAGATGAGGACGTTTCCAAGACAACAACCATCTGCACGAACAGTTCGTCGACGTTCGCAGCAGCATGGACTATCACCTCGGAGACCATGGCTACGGTTACCCTTGACGCTGCATCACAGACAAGAGCGCCTGCGATGGTGTACTCAACGACGAACCTGGGTGCATGAATGACAAAACGTCATTTTTTCGGACGAATCCAGGTTCTGTTTACAGCATCATGATGGTGGCATCCGTGTTTGGCGACATCGCAGTGAACGCACATTGGAAGCGTGTATTCGTCATCGCCATACTGGCGTACCACCCGGCGTGATGGTATGTGGTGCCATTTGTTACACGTCTCGGTCACCTCTTGTTCGCATTGACAGCACTTTGAACAGTGGACGTTACATTTCAGATGTGTTACGACCCGTGGCTCCACCCTTCATTCGATCCCTGCGAAACCCTACATTTCACCAGGATAATGCACGACCGCATGTTGCAGGTGTTGTACGGGCCTTCCTGGATACAGAAAATGTTCGACTGCTGCCCTGGCCAGCATATTCTCCAGTTCTCTCACCAACTGAAAACGTCTGGTCAATGGTGGCCGAGCAACTGGCTCGTCACAATACGCCAGTCACTACTCTTGATGAACTGTGGTATCGCGTTGAAGCTGCATGGGCAGCTGTACCTGTACACGCCATCCAAGCTCTGTTTGACTGAATGCCCAGGCGTATCAAGGCCGTTACTACGGCCAGAGGTGGTTGATGTGGGTACTGATTTCTCAGGATCTATGCACCCAAATTGCGTGAAAATGTAATCACATGTCAGTTCTAGTATAATATATTTCTCCAATAAATACTCGTTTATCATCTGCATTTCTTGTTGGTGTAGCAATTTTAATAGTCAGTAGTGTAATTTAGCAGTTCTTCAAACCATACGGAGAATAAAGTTTACATATACATACATTTTCAGCAGTTGCAATACCTCATGACGGGAGGCAAGAAATATCAGACCGGCATGAAGTGTACTACTGAAAGAATGCATGCTGTCTGGCGTACATGCTTCGAATAATTAGCTAGTGCTAACTGCTCATCACTTTACTTAACTCTGATTACCGCAACTGAATCTGAGAATTGTATTTGATAAATATGCAGGGGGTTTTCACCTACATTCACATGTACATCATACTGCGCAAGTCCCCTGATGGTGTGTAGCGGAAGGTACTTATGTATCAGTGGAACGCCCGCTAAACCTGCTGGGCAGAACAGGTGATTAGGATTTTGGAAAGGGCCAAATAAGGTTGGGGGCACTTTCACCTTAAAATTGTAATTTTTCCAGACAAGAAATCTGAAAAATCAACAAGATAAAAATGCAGTTAAAATAGCAAATAAATAAATAAAATATGTATTATCACAGTTAGGGTGAAAGCCTCAAGGCAAGGGTGGATAGACAAACATAAACAAGATGCAATACAAAGGGCTGAAGGCCAACAATAAAATTTTCAAGATTTTAAAATAAAGTACCATAACCTTTCCAAAGTAGAAGGCGGCAATGCTTAAGCTTGAAAGATAAATTAAAGAATAAGGTTCCAACCCGCAATCTTTAAGCTTGAAAGGTAAGTTTAAAAATAAGGTCGCAAGTCTGAAGGCCCTCAGTGAATTTTCCAAAGATTAAAAAAAAATATAACCAATTGCCTTAAGTATCTGAACCCGGACTAAAAGAAAAGTCAACACACGGCAATAACCTTTCAGCAGACATTCACTTGCCAGAATTCAAACTTACTTGGATAAAACACACTAAAACCAAGAATTTTTTATCATTGGTGAGAAAAATGACAGTAGAGACAATAGCACTCAGAAGCCTCCAGGGTGTGGGTCTACCCTCGCTCACTTAGGTGAGACAGGTGGTGAGCCAAACTACACTTGATCCGTCGCAACGCAACCAAGGGACAGCCATGGACCAACCGACAAACGACTTGCTTGCCACCAATCGGTACATGAGAATTCAAACACAAAATGTTAAGGGCGTGATTATCCACAATCAAATATGTATATGTATTAAGCTGTCAAAACTACACACGGTGTTGGACAGCGACAACAGGTGAGGA
Organism: Schistocerca serialis cubense; assembly: GCF_023864345.2. NCBI lineage: Eukaryota > Metazoa > Arthropoda > Insecta > Orthoptera > Acrididae > Schistocerca > Schistocerca serialis. The sequence continues at coordinate 10,108,036 of NC_064644.1, forward strand.
AAGAACACTGCCTGAACTACGTCAGTGGCCAGGGCCCGTAACCAGAACACTAACGGCCACATGGCAGAAAATTCCGCTGGTGCACTTGAACTGTTGTCATCCAATACAGTTAATTCCACCGCATGGTGGCTAAATCTCAGCAATACCAACACTTGGTGTTGCTCACAGGAAAACCTCACCAACAGCGAACCACCGAAACGAACGCCACAACATGAATGGACGTGGCTTGGGTGCTTGAAACCACTACTCAGCTTCGACGTCTTGGGTCGGTGAACCACGAAACTCGTAGCGATCGGACAGCTTCAGACACGCTCGGACACCGCGCATGGATCGCCAGCGGACCCAGCCGACTGAGCCGTACAGAGATATCCTCCGTGGTCCGCACCAACCGCCCCGACTACCCTCAGAATGCCGACAACATCTACAATAGTCGTGAGTGGAAATAACGCCAACTACACACACAACCTCACAACCTGACAAACACTTGCACGAAGATCTGAATGATACCCAGCAGCAACTAAGCACGCACGAAGACAAATCGGGAGTCGATGCTCACACACACACACACAACACACAGCCGACTCATGAACGAACGGCGAACCAAAACGCGTCGTCCGAAAGGACGACCGACCGACGATCCACCAAGACCGTGGCCCCGCGCAAGTGATGCGTGGCGGCAACGGTCGGGCGAGCCATGTGGACGCAGACCTCACTGCTGCTCCAACCCGACTGCACCAGTGCCGCTCTGCAACTCCCCGACTGGCAGGTCCGGACTGCGCTCCAGACGCGTTCCAACTGACTGGCAGACCCGAACTCGCGACCCGAACTCCTTACGGCAGACAACGACCGACAAGTAATAGCAGTCGAGAAAAGATACTACGAGAGGGGGAATATATCGATACGCGCTGCTAGCGCCGGTCACGGTCAGGCAAAGCAGCAACTCAGTGACAACAGTAACTTAAATTAACGTAGTGAGGTGGAAGTACGTTAGAAACAGGGTGGAAAATACGTGATGGCGCAGCGGAGAGAGCCAGAAACACTTGCGCTGTGTATGGGGATAATGCCGTAGGACTAAGCAGCGGATGAACACGAGCCACGCGCGGCTCAACCAGCAACTGAGCCCTCCAGCCCTGTTCCACTCTAGAACAGCTTGTGGCTAGAATGATTGCCAATAGGCCACTGTATTGGTTCTAGTTTCTAGTATTTTGTCCTCGAGGTCATTACGCGACACGTATGTGGGGGGAATTAATACTCTTCCCGGAATGTGCTCCCTCGAAATTTCAATAGTAAATTTCTCTGTGATGCACAGTGCCTCTCTTGTAATGCCTGCCAATGGAGTTTGTTGAGAATCTCCGTAACGCTCTCGCGCAGGCTGAACGATCCCTTCAGGAGACGCGCCGCTCTTCGTTGGATCTTCTCTATCTCTTCTATCATTCCTACCTGGTAAGAATCCCACATAAGTGAACAATACCCAGGAATCGGGTGAACAAGCGCCTTATAAGCTACTAGTTTCGTGGATGAGTTACATTTGCTAAAGATTCTTCCTATGAATCTGAGTCTGGAATCTGACATTCCTTCTTTTATGTGGTGATTCCACTTAAGGTCGCTCTGCATAGTTGTTCCAGGATATTTTAAAGTAGATACTGCTTCCAGGCGAAGTCACAGCTGCAAAATACTAACGCGAATTCTTTACAGACGAATGGAAAAACTTGTAGAAGCGGACCTCGGGGAAGATCAGTTTGGATTCCGTAGAAATGTTGGAACACGTGAGGCAATACTAACCTTAAGACTTATCTTAGAAGAAAGATTAAGAAAAGGCAAACCTACGTTTCTAGCATTTGTAGACTTAGAGAAAGCTTTTGACAGTGTTAACTGGAATACTCTCTTTCAAATTCTGAAGGTGGCAGGGGTAAAATACAGGGAACGAAAGGCTATTTACAGTTTGTACAGAAACCAAATGGCAGTTATAAGAGTCAAGGGGCATGAAAGGGAAGCAGTGGTTGGGAAAGGAGTGAGACAGGGTTGTAGCCTCTCCCCGATGTTATTCAATCTGTATATTGAGCAAGCAGTAAAGGAAACAAAAGAAAAATTCGGAGTAGGTATTAAAATTCATGGAGAAGAAGTAAAAACTTTGAGGTTCGCCGATGACATTGTAATTCTGTCGGACACAGCAAAGGACTTGGAAGAGTAGTTGAACGGAATGGACAGTGTCTTGAAAGGAGGATATAAGATGAACATCAACAAAAGAAAAACGAGGATGATGGAATGTAGTCAAACTAAATCAGGTGATGCTGAGGGAATTAGATTAGGAAATGAGACACTTAAAGTAGTAAAGGAGTTTTGCTATTTAGGGAGCAAAATAACTGATGATGGTCGAAGTAGAGAGGATATAAAATGTAGACTGGCAATGGCAAGGAAAGCGTTTCTGAAGAAGAGAAATTTGTCAACATCGAGTATAGATTTAAGCGTCAGGAAGTCGTTTCTGAAAGCATTTGTATGGAGTGTAGCCATGTATGGAAGTGAAACGTGAACGATAAATAGTTTGGACAAGAAGAGAATAGAAGCTTTCGAAATGTGGTGCTACAGAAGAATGCTGAAGATAAGGTGGGTAGATCACATAACTAATGAGGAAGTATTGAATAGGATTGGGGAGAAGAGAAGTTTGTGGCACAACTTGACTAGAAGAAGGGATCGGTTGGTAGGACATGTTTTGAGGCATCAAGGGATCACAAATTTAGCATTGGAGGCAGCGTGGAGGGTAAAAATTGTAGAGGGAGACCAAGAGATGAATACACTAAGCAGATTCAGAAGGATGTAGGTTGCAGTAGGTACTGGGAGATGAAGGAGCTTGCACAGGATAGAGTAGCATGGAGAGCTGCATCAATCCAGTCTCAGGAGTGAAGACCACAACAGCAACAACAACAACAACTGCTTCCAGTGCTTTAATAGTGTAGCTGTACAGTAGTGGATTTCTTTACCCATGTAGGCGCAATATGTTACGTTTATTTACGTCCAGTGCCAACTGCCAGAGCCTGCACCATTTATCAATTCTCTGGATCATTCTGCAAATCCTTACTGTCTTCTGGCTTTGCCACTTTGTTACAGACATTCACGTCATCTACGAACAGCCTTAAAGAGCATCCGACTCTTTCTACTAGATCATTTATATAGGGCGGTCCATTGATAGTGACCGGGCCAAATATGCTACATGAACTTTATGTATCAGTTTCTGCACCAAAGTTCTCGAAGAAAAGCCAGCTCCTGAAACCTGGAAGAATTGTACAAAAAATACTGCTAGCAATCCTATGCTGATTAACTGCATGAATCATATGGAAAACAATTCCCACGGAATAAACACTCTTGCTGAAGGCAAAGATAAAAGTAGGAACCTGTTACTGAATAGTTCATAAATGCATGTCCATATGGCTTCTCGAAAAGAAATGTTACATAAACGCTCTCGGTTTAATAATGGCTTAGGTGCTTGAATAAAAGTAGAAATATTTTTATCAATTTTTAATTGTTGCATCCATGTTCTTGATTGTACGTGAAGAAGATAGTTATCCAAACCGCGTGGGATCTATGGCACTGCAAGACAAACACGTCGCTCACAAGATGCTCATGAAACCGCTGAAAAATGGTAAGAGTAGCTGGATGAGTGTAGAGTGAATTTACTGTACATAGCTTGGCTGTGGATCAGATCAATAACATAAAGAAAAATAATTATGGCCCACTTTAATCGAAACTGAATGTCCCGCAGAATCACTCATAATAGCTCAGTACAAGTGTACCTTGCATCAATATGGCAAGGCAAGCAGCTCATTGCAGAATATTTCATACTATCATCCATCGCTTGTGACCAAATGATGCAGTTTGAAGTTCTCGTTATGAGATTTCACGTACAAACCCACGTTGTAATCACCAAGCAATTTGTTTCCCTCTCAATATCACTCAGAGCACCCATACCTCTATCTTGCATCGAACACAGCACAGAACAGCGCAGAACCAAGTTTTCACCTTCAAACACAGATCAATGGCTCTGTTGTATTCGCATTGGCCAAGACTCACTGCTCACAAAAGATCGTAGTTAAGGCAAACCACCACAACTGAGCAACAACTGATATAGTACCGATACCGACTAGTGGGCATGGATCAAGGAGATTAGAATGTATGGAAGTGCCCTAAAACCATTAACGTCAAGCCAGCGAGTGACGCATGCACTCTGCCATGATGTGTTGCCGACCGAATCACTGTGAGTAGCGTGTGTGTGTATTGTAGTGTTATTCATCGAAATACAAACGTAAATTAGTGCAAAAATGGTTACTCGTGTTACTTACAAATGCACTCTAAGCTAAACAAAGAAAGGGAAGGAACTACGCGAATGGGACGATACCTGTCATATGCATGATTATACTTTCATAAAAACGGGATGATTATATTTAAGAGAAAGACCTTCATAAATTGAGCAAATCAATAACGCCATGGTCCACCTCGGGTCCTCATGTGAGACCAATTATTCGGCTTGGCCTTAATTGATAGAGTTATTGGATATCTTTCTGAGATATATCGTGCAAAATTCTTACCAATTGTCGGGTTAGATCTTCAAAATCCCTCCCTGACTGGAGCGCCCTAGCCATCGTGCTCCACGCGCTTCACCTAGCTGAGGTGTAAACCCAGGACAGCTCGCATGAAGGGCAACCAGATAGGGCATGGTCATGAGTCCTGCTTCCAACTGAGCCCCGATGACCACAGAAGGCGTGTCTGGACACCAGTGGGATAGCAACCTGAGTGTCGCCCGCCATACGGCCCAACAACCAGCAGTGGTGGTCTGGGGTGCCATTTCTTTTCACAGCAGGATCCCTTCGGTCGTCATCCCGGCGTCCTTACAGCTTGTCAAACCCTACCGCGTCCAGCAAGGTCGCTCACCTCTCCCCAGTTGAGAACGTTTGGAGAATTATGGGCAGATCCCACGATCCATCTCAGGATTTTGACGATCTGACGGTCAACTGGACAGAAATTGGCACGATATGCCTCAGGCGGCCATGCAACAGTTCTGTCAATAATTTCTGAGAGTATTTCTCTCGGAGAAACTGGTGCTTGTTAACGAAAGTTGTCACACATCAAAGACTTTAGCGTTTTTCATTGAAAATGGCACAACTGAAGTTAACGAAGACCCAGGTCCGATATTTCAAAAAATGTTTAAAAAAATTTTACAAAAACAAAAACTTGCACTGAAGCTAATGAATTCACAGACACCTAAATTAAGATCCCAGTTAAAGGTATACAAACATAATACGCCGAGTCGTCCAATTGTTAATAATATGAACTGTCCATCGTACAAGCCTAATAAAAAACTGAATGATATTTCGAAAGTTTTACGCTTTTAAAGAGAACTTTGGCATAAAGAACAGATATAAAAATTGCGGCAGCCAACCTACAACATTGAAATTCCTGACAATGCAAAATTTGCTTCATTAGACATTAAGAACCTGTATACTAACACACTAGTCCCCGAAATAATAACCATTATTAAAAATAATTTACTTCAAAATAAGGCTATAAGTACAGGAGAAACAAAAGAGTTCATTGAGTTGCTTGGAAATGCTAATGCTTTCAGCTACTTTTCATTCAATGGCAAAATCTGCTTCCAAAACGAGGGATTAGTAATGGGCAATGCAATAGCCAGAACCATAACTTATGTCTTTAGAAATCACGAAGAATTACAATTTTTCAGCAACAATCTGCAAATAACGAATGAAATTTTGTATTATGAGAGAAAGATTGATGATTGTTGTTACACTACTTGCCATTAAAATTGCTACACCACGAAGATGACGTGCTACAGATGCGAAATTTAACCGACAGGAAGAAGATGCTGTGATATGCAAATGATTAGCTTTCCAGAGCATTTACACAAAGTTGGCGCCGGTGGCGACACCTACAACGTGCTGACATGAGGGAAGTTTCCAACCGATTTCTCATACACAAACAGCAGTTGGCCGGCGTTGGCTGGTGAAACGTTGTTGTGATGCCTCGTGTAAGGAGGACAAATGCGTACCATCACGTTCCCGACTTTGATAAAGGTCGGATTGTAGCCTATCGCGATTGCGGTTTTCAAATCGATGATAGGGAGAACACTTAAACTACCCATGAAACTAGATGCAATTCAAAAAGAATTAAACATTTTAAAGTAAACTGCCAAAGCTTACTGCTTTAATCCGAATAAAGTTAATTATTTGTTCCGTTAATTGCAACAACCTGACAACAATCTTCCAACTCCCAACAGCAAATTTGCTAAAATGATACACAATGGCTTAATTTCTGACAAAATTAATAAACTCTTCAAGAACAGCTATATGAAAGGAACCTTTGCTGCTAACAACCTTTTGCAGAATAGACTGAAACGTACAAAAGGAAACTGCAATAATAGCTATTAAATTCCGGTGTTTATAAAATGTTATATAATGACTGTGACAAACATTATATTGACCAGACGAATTGGAACTTCACTGCTCATAAGGAACATACTTCACGTGCGTCTCATAGCAAATCAGATTTGGCCAACACCTGACACATCACAGTCACTCAGAAGGATCTATAACTAAGTACTTAAAAATTATTCACAATGCATCTGGAGGATTGTTCTTCAACACGTTAGAAGAGAGAAATTTATGGTTCTTGTCCATACTAAACGAGTAATTGTACTTCATAGAACAATATTTCTATTACCTTTTTGAAGACTTCCTGTAAAGCGTGCCTGCTCTTCTGATCATTTTTTGTTCTTTCTTTTATTTTTATGATATGTCTTCATAGTTGTATAAAACCTTGTTTATTTTATTTTAAACTTTTTTGCTGACTTCGGTTTCTCCTTTTTATTCATTAATAGGTCCAGATTGTCTTACGACAACACTGTGCAGTGCCTCCCTTGACGTAATATGATGATTTTGCTCTAGGCTAGCTAACGAATGCTTCTTTAATAAATGAAAAGCGTTAATTTGCTTTCGTTCTACAGTATTACTTTTACTGGGTTAACCAGTTTTCGGCTTACAAGGCCATCTTCAGACGTTAATGCAATAAAAGTAATACTGTGGAGCAAAAGCAAATTAGCGCTTTTCATTTATTATAATGTTGTTCTACCAAGAACCGACGGAAGATTCAGTTAACATAATGCCATTTTACATCTCTTCGTTTTTATTCCTCTTTAATTTCTCCAAATAATAATTGTAACTTCACGCTTATTGCTATTTTATGGGCTCTTTCTGACTGTAAACAGCTATACTCAAGAGTCTTTTAACTTTTGATTGTTTATGCGTTTGTTTTACATTTACGACTACTTAGATGGGTTCATGATGTATGATGTCGTAGTGATGTAACCTACATTTCCGTGTAACTGATGTTATGTACGCGTATTTTATGGAATTTCGTGCAATATTTATGACTGTAAACAACTATGTTAATAATCTTTTTAAATTTCAACTTCTTACGCTCTTTGTTTTTTATGTTTTTGACTACCTCGATGTGTCAGTGAGATTTTGTGCCGTACTTCTTTTGATGTAACTTATTTTCCTTGCTTTACCTTACTTTACTTGTTATCTTGTTGGTAACTTGCTCAGTCTCATCGGGGGGGGGGGGGGGGGGGGGCGATCTGACACGTATTCCTGCTTGAATGCCGGTATTTTGTAACGGCTAGTCGCTGTCGCAGTTTTGAATTTGTTTTGCGTTGAAACGTGCACACCGACAATTCCACGCAGCTTCCATGGTAAACAACGTCATTCAAGCAGTATTTTCATCGACACTACGGTCTAAGAGCAATTTTCAATACCAGACACGATTTTCTACATGTCGGCCTGCATTTCAGTTCGTATTTAACATCCAGTCGCTGTCACAGTTCTGAAACCGTCGCCTTCATAAGAACCATTGGCGTCGCTTTTCCACTAACCTCGCTGGTATAAAATCTACGAGTTTGGATAAAATCCCACAGACGGCTATCAGTGTTCTCACAACCGATTATGATTGCTTATCTCTTGTATATATAGTATTTTATCACATATCGACTAAATGCTTTTTGTAGCAGTTACTTTGTATAGTGTACTATACGTACCTATTTCTTCATTCGTCATTAGCTTTCGTGTAACTGTTGTGTATATACCTTATTGTAAAACTGTTTTACGTCATGTATGCCTGACTGGCTATCGCTGACCTAATTCGGTTTGCAGTGACCGGATCATATCGTATTTAAACAACAACTACGTAGCTCTCCTCAACAGTTGACGTTCGTGGAGTTACAAAACCGCCTACTCTCATGGGTATAATTTCTTCTTTCAATATTCGCTATATATGATGTATTTTATATGTTAGTACTATATCACACATCCGTCAAAATCCATTCTATATTCACATTTCAGTATGAGGACCTTAGGATGGTCGAAAACTGACTGGAGCCTGTTACCATCGAAATAAATATTTTTGCGGTTGAGACTGTGTCCATAAAAAAAAAAAAAAAAAAAAAAAAACTCTAGCAATCAGTGCTAAACGAAATAACTGCTATCATTAGGGACAGAGGTGGACCATTGCGTTATTGACTTAATCAACCTTTCTGAAGCTCTTTCTCTTGAATAAATGATCCAGTTTTTTCTGATATTGTAATCATTTGATAGTCTGTACACGTATATCACATAGACCAATCCCATTCAAATAGTTCTTTTGCAATGAGATTTTTTTTCTTTAAGAGCGTAATAGCTTTGATTTAAACATGAATTAGTGCTTTACATATTTTTCACAGACTAACTTTAATGTTTACAATATGTAGGTTGACGAAGGCTAGTGCAAGGAAAACATTGCAGATCAAGGATTGCAACTACATTTAGCACCCTGGTGTAATACAGCACAATATGTTCAGAGCATTTCCGTAAATCCCAGTTTGATCGTACTTCATCGTCTTGTGTTCGCATCAGAGCAGTGTGTTTATTATAATTTCTCACAGTTTCACTAGTTTTTTCATAAGTTATTGCAATTTTCCATTGCATAACACCTTCTTATTTGACAGTATTTGATGATAAATTTGTTTTTCTTGGCTTTTGGCAGCTGGTGTCACAGTCGCTGCCTATGCATTGTAGACTTTACTAGATTATTTACGTTTGAAATAATTGAGAATGCTGTGACTAGGCAACAAACTATTAATTAAACACTTTCAACACATTAATTCTTTTTCTTATGCATACGTGAGTACTCTGATCTGTGAGTTTTCTTTATTTTGGGAGCTGCTGCTGCTGCAGAAAATAATAGTACGTAGTTTAGTTACATCAAAACTTTAATGCTAATTTCATGCCTGTTTGTTTTCTAAAGCTACCAAAAAATCGTCCACTCAATCCAGATGCTCAACCTCATGACCGTGACTCTGTTGTTCGTCTCAACAGGAAGTTTTGTACTGTTTGTGAAGTAAACACGTAAAACAGAAAGAAAACCAAACTTCTTCAGTAGCCAGACTGTTGCCTCAAGAAAAGAAATTATCATTTGTATCATATGATTAAGGCCTTGCAGTAAAATAACTACAAAGTTATGGCAATGTTTGAAAAAGATGTTAGGAACAGGCGTGAAAATTGCAGGTAAATATGTATTATGAATGCAGGATATAAAATATATGCAAGAATATAGGTAAGAGAGTACGGCCCATCACAGACGTTTTATTACTAGAAGCACAAAACGGTTTTAGAAAGGGTCAATCATGTACAGATGCCATTTTCACAGTTAAGCATGTAATAGAAAAGAGAAGATAATATAACCTTCCTACATATTGCTTTTATTGATTATGAAAAAGCATTCAACTGTGTAAGCAGGAAAAAATTATGCGAAGTCGTGACTGAAGGTGGATATCCGAATCATCTAACTAAAGCATTAATATCTATATACAACGACGCAACAATCAGCGTATATGTCGGAAACCGAAAGTGTAGCATAAAGATACATATAGACCAAGTGGCAGGGTTGCCACTTGTCTCCCACTTCGTTTACAATTCATATCAACGCTCTCATTAGATAGTGGATGTATAAAGCTAAAGAAGGCATTTCTATTGCACCTAAAGACGATGCTATTCTCTGATGGTCAGAGATGATAAGTAAAACTGAAGACAAACTGGAAAGAGTAGGGTATATTTCACAGAAGTTACGTGAGAATTATAATCTTAAAATTTATTTAATAAGACGGAAACTATGGGCCTTCAAAAGTAACTGTGCTGTTGGAATCAAAATTGTAATCGGTGACGCTACATTAGAAGTTATGGGTTTTAATTACTTAGGAATGTATGTCAGTTATAAATATGAAAAGGGTTTTAAAGACAAATTGCCAGTGTTCCAGCAAACATAAACTCTAAATCCGTCTGAACAGACCAGGGAAGGCACAATGGTGCCGACCGACCGCCGTGTCATCCTCAGCCGATAGGCGCCACTGGATGCCGATATGGAGGCACATGTTGTCAGCACACTGTTCTCCCGGCTGTTGTCAGTTTCCGTGAAGGGGGGCCGCTACTTCCGAATCAAGCAGCTCCTCAGTGGGCCTCACGAGGGCGGAGCGCACCCCGCTGGCCAACTGCGCCCAGCGGACACAGACGGTCACCCAAACAGGTGGTAGCCAAGCTCGACAGCGCTCAACTTCGGTGATACGATGCGAACCGATGGTATCACTGCAGCAATGCCATTGGCTTCCAGCAGACATGCGGTGCAATAAATAGAAGCCTACAAACTACACTACTGCCCATTAAAATTGCAACACCACGAAAATGACGTGCTACAGACGCGACATTTAACCGACAAGAAGAAGATGTTGTGATATGCAAATGATTAGCTTTTCAGAGAGTTCACACAATGTTGGCGTCGGTGGCGACACCTACAACGTGCTGACATGAGGAAAGTATTAAACCGATTTCTCATACACAAACAGCAGTTGACCGGCGTTGCCTGGTGAAACGTTGTTGGGATGCCTCGTGTAAGGAGGAGAAATGCGTACCACCACGTTTCCGACTTTGAGAAAGGAGGGATTGTAGCCTATCGCGATTGCGGTTTATCGTAACGCGACATTGCTGCTCGCTTTGGTCGAGATCCAATGACTTTAGCAGAATATGGAATCGGTGGGTTCAGGAGGGTAATACGGAACGCCGTGCTGGATCCCAACGGCCTCGTATCACTAGCAGTCGACCCAGTTCGACGACGTTTGGAGCAGCATGGACTATCAGCTCGGAGACCAAGGCTGCCGTTACTCTTGACGCTGCATCACAGATTGGAGCGCCTGCGATGGTGTACTCAACGACGAGTGGAAAAACGTCATTTTTTCGGATGAATCCAGGTTCTGTTTACAGCATCATGATGGTAGCTTTCGTGTATGGCGACATCGCGGTGAACGCACATTGGAAGCGCGTATTCGTCGTCGCCATACTGGCCTATCACCGGGCGTGATGGTATGGGGTGCCCTTGGTTACACGTCTCGGTCACCTCTTGTTCGCATTGACAGCACTTTGAACAGTGGACGTTACGTTTCAGATGTGTTACGATCCGTAGCTCTACCATTCATTCGACCCATGCGAAACCCTACATTTCAGCAGGATAATGCACGACCGCATGTTGCAGGTCCTGTACGAGCCTTTCTGGATAAAGAAAATGTTCGACTGCTGCCCTGGCCAGCACATTCTCCAGATCTCTCACCAACTGAAAACGTCTGGTCAATGGTGGCCGGGCAACTGGCTCGTCACAATACGCCAGTCACTACTCTTGATGAAGTGTGGTATCGTGTTGAAGGTGCATGGGCAGCTGTACATGTACACGCCATCCAAGCTCTGTTTGACTCAATGGCCACGCGTATCAAGGCCGTTATTGCGGCCAGAGGTGGTTGTTCTGGGTACTGATTTCTCAGTATTATGAGCCCAAATTGCGTGAAAATGTAATCACATGTCAGTTCTAGTGTAATATATTTGTCCAATGAATACCCGTTTAGCATCTGCAGTTCTTCTTGTTATAGCAATTTTAATGGCCAGTAGTGTACATTGCTTCTTAGTGCCGACCAGTATGCTGGCGAAGACGTACGCCAGCACAGTTAAGTGTGACTTGCAGAGTAGCCATGTAGATCTAGATGCAGCTGTAGAATTTGAAATGAAAAAAAATAAGGGAAGATCTACGAACAAATTCTTCGGAAGAAAAATTTCTATAGTATAGAAGTGTGGGAAAATGCATGTTGATAGAATGCTGATGTAGAGGATCCTTATAAGAATGATCTGCTATAGGTCTAAGAGAACAAGATGTACGGGAAGACCAAGGAAATGGTCAGAAATGTTTCGAAGCCGGAACAGGCAACATTACTTAATGCGTGGAGTGCAGAAGAAGAACAGGGAGAATAGAAGGTCGCGGAGTCGGAAACTGCGGATGGTTTTTGCAGACGATACTTCCGCGACGCCAGTGTGTGGCACCCTGCTTGCCGTGTTGTGCAGCGTCGGGTGCTTCGGCGCGCCGCCCGCGGCTCCAGCCAGCCAGCCAGCCAGCCGTGTGTGGGTCGCTGGGTGGTGGAGAGCACGCCACGCGGCTGCGGCCGCGCCGTGTATTATTAACGCAAATCGCGGCTAGCGGTGTGTACCGCGCTGGCCAAATACTGCTGGTGCGCGCACACACCACACGCCGCCACTGTCAATGGCAGCCGCTCACAGCAAATGTTTGCCCCGAATTTTGGCACATCGCACGCATATCTGCGCTAACGCCGCGCAGCGACGCCATTATTAATAAAAGACACCCGTGTGGGCTCCGGCCCTCCAATATTAAACAGGCCTGTCTCTCCGACCACCCGGCGAACGTAACGTGCGTTCGGGACTGCTCCTTTCTTCTTTCTGTTTTTGCGTACACCGAACGTGCAACGTTACGATATAATCGGGTATTTAATCGTTTATCGCCCGACATTGGGAACAAGTCGTGCGTAATGCTGTCCTACCCGATGGGTCTCTTGGGTCTGTAGCTTGTCATAATCACCTCCTGAGCGGGTGGCGAGGCAGGGGACGTATTCACTCGTGTGTGCAGTGATGGATGGAGAAGGTTAGGAGGGGGTCGGCAGGAGCAGGTGTTCTGTGATTGCTTTAACTGCAAACAGACGAAAATGTACGCGATTTATACTTCCAAAATATTTTTAAGACACAAATACATCGTACTGTGTGACTAGCACAACATTTCATTGACGCCACTGCTCGCCATCAGCAGGTGGTGGTAGCTGCTGCTGTCACTGCTGCAAGGCGCGGCTCATGAAATACACCACTGGCGATTAAAGCTGCTACACCAAGAAGAAATGCAGACGATAAACGGGTATTCATTGGACAAATATATTATATTACAACTGACATGTGATTACATTTTGACGCAATTTGGGTGCATAGATCCTGAGAAATCAGTACCCAGAACAACAACCTCTGGCCGTAATAACGGCCTTGATTCGCCTGGGCATTAGAGCTTTGATGGCGTGTACAGGTACAGCTGCCCATGCAGCTTCAACACGATACCACAGTTCATCAAGAGTAGTGGCTGGCGTATTGTGACGAGCCAGTTGCTCGGCCACTATTGACCAGACGTTTTCAATAGGTGAGAGATCTGGAGAATGTGCTGGCCAGGGCAGCAGTCGAACATTTTCTGTATCCAGAAAGGCCCTTACACGACCTGCAACATGCGGAAGTGCATTATCCTGCTGAAATGTAGGGCTTCGCAGGGATCGAATGAAGGGTACAGCCACGGGTCGTAACACACCTGAAATGTAACGTCCACTGTTGAAAGTGGCGTCAATGCGAACAAGAGGTGACCGAGACGTGTAACCAATGGCAGCCCATACTATCACGCCGGGTGATACGCCAGTATGGCGATGAGGAATACACGCTTCCAATGTGCGTTCAGCGCGATGTCGACAAACACGGATGCGACCATCATGATACTGTAAACAGAACCTGGATTCATCCGAAAAAGTGACGTTTTGCCATTCCTGCACCCAGGTTCGTCGTTGAGTACACCATCGCAGGCGCTCCTGTCTGTGAAGCAGCGTCAAGCGTAACTGCAGCCACGGTCTCCGAGCTGATAGTCCATGCTGTTGCAAACATCGTCGAACTATTCGTTCAGATGTTTGTTGTCTTGCAAACGTCCCCATCTGTTGGCTCAGGGATCGAAACGTGGCTGCACGATTCGTTATAGTCATGCGGATAAGATGCCTGTCATCTCGACTGCTAGTGATACGAGGCCGTTGGGATCCAGTACGGCGTTCCGTATTACCCTCCTGAACCCACCGATTTCATATTCTGCTAACAGCCATTGGATCTCGACCAACGCGAGCAGCAAAGTCGCGATACGATAAACCGCAATCGTGATAGGTTACAATCCGACCTTTATCAAAGTCGGAAACTAGATGGTACGCATTTCTCCTCCTTACACGAGGCATCATAACAACGTTTCACCAGGCAACGCCGGTCAACTGCTGTTTGTGTATGAGAAATCGGTTTAAAACTTTCTTCATGTCAGCACGTTGTAGGTGTCGCCACCGACGCCAACCTTGTGTGAACGCTCTGAAAAGCTAATCATTTGCATATCACAACATCTTCTTCTTGTCGGTTAAATGTCGCGTCTGTAGCACGTCATTTTCGTGGTGTTGCAATTTTAATGGCCAGTAGTGTATGAGAGCTGAATCCAATATGACACCTGAAAATGATATTTATGAAATAATTTCTACAGCTTCAGTTATTTTTTACTAAACACGACGCGTTTCGGAACAGACTGTCATGATCTCGTGAATTCCAGTTACCTGTAGGCGCTACATTACATTAACCCGAAGTGTCACTAAGATCTTGTGCTGCGTGTGCCAGTGAGATTATGTTTCGAAATACAATCTCGTAGAGAAACATACATAACCACGGCCGGAAAAAAATGGTTCACTGGAAAAGATGACGTCGATTTTGATCCGATGACGGCATATGCCACCTGCAGGATAGTAGATGTACTGATATTGGCTTCAACGTCGTCCGCCAACACATAGCGTAGTGGCATTGGTATCTGTGTCTAGTCTGTAACAGATGATGCAAACAACCTCAAGGCTCAGTATGGTGCAAATGTGTGAAGGAAGCAACTTGCCACAAAGGCGCACTAGAGCTTCCTACAACCAGCTGAGAGAGTTTGAAAGGAGTCAAATTGTGGCCTTGCAAGGGGGGATGGTGCCTCTGGAGAAATGCCGCACAAGGTGGACGTGCTGCGTCAGTTGTACAAGGATGCTGGTATCAGTGATCACGGCAACATTCTCACACGAGCAGATGTGGTTCGGGACGTCCATGCAGCACAGGCCGCCGCTAGGATCGTCGTAGTGTAAGAGTAGCAGTGGCCCACCGTACAGCTACCACAGCGTAGTAAACAGGTGGTGTGAGCCCAGACGTGTCAACACCACCTGTTGCGAACCAGTAATTAGCAGTGCGACTACCGGAACGCACTTCTTCCACTCACACCACAGCATCGCCGTGCACGGTTCGACTGGTGCAGCGTGATCTTCAGCCATGGAAGCAGATTCTGCCTACACGCAAGTGACAGTCGTTTGGACGTATGATGGACACCTGTTGACCGCTGTCTCGCAGAGTGTATTCCTCCAAAACACACTGCCCCACCCCAGGTCTGGAATGCGATAACCTATAACTCTCATTCATCTTTGGTCTCTCTGGAGGGGACGCCAACCAGACTCAGTACATGCAGAATGTTAGTAGTCCTGTTCTTTTTCCATTCTTGCAATGGGGAATTGATGTGTTGTTTCAACTGGATAATGCTAGCTCACACACTTCCCGTGAAACTCAACGTGCTTGCAAGACGTGCAGCAACTTCCCTTCCCAATAAGATCTCCGGATATGTCTTCAATCGAGCATGTGTGAGATATGACAGGATGAGAAGTGACTCATGTGACTTGTCAACCAACAACTGTTACAGAACAACGTGAAGAGGTTGAGCAGTCGTGGCAATACGTATCCTAGGACAGTATTCGCCATCTGTGTCGACTGAATGCCAGAGTCAGCGCTCGCATTGCCACCCGCGGAGGGTACATCACTTACTAATATCGGTATTTCAGCATGGATGGATGCCTCGTACCTGTGAACCGCTTGCGCTATTGATCGGCAAATGCAATTATTTCGCTGGCCGCTGTGACCGAGCGGCTCTAGGCGCTTCAGTCTGGAACCGCGCGACCGCTACGTCACAGGTTCGAATCCTGCCTCGGGCATATCTACATCTACATCCATACTCCGCAAGCCACCTGACGGTGTGTGGCAGAGGGTACCCTGAGTACCTCTATCGGTTCTCCCTTCTATTTCAGTATCGTATTGTTCGTGGAAAGAAGGATTGTCGGTAAGCCATTGTGTGGGCTTTAATCTCTCTGATCTTATCCTCATGGTCTCTTCGCGAGATATACATGGGAGGGAGCAATATACTGCTTGACTCCTCGGGGAAGGTATGTTCTCCAAACTTCAACAAAGGCCCGTACCGAGCTACTGAGCGTCTCTCCTGCAGAGTCTTCCACTGGAGTTCATCTATCATCTCTGTAACGCTTTCGCGATTACTAAATGATCCTGTAACGAAGCGCGCTGCTCTCCGTTGGATCTTCTCTATCTCTTCTATCAACCCTATCTGGTACGGATCCCACACTGCTGAGCAGTATTCAAGCAGTGGACGAACAAGCGTACTGTAACCTACTTCCTTTGTTTTCGGATTGCATTTCCTTAGGATTCTTCCAATGAATCTCAGTCTGGCATCTGCTTTACCGACGATCGACTTTATATGATCATTCCATTTTAAATCACTCCTAATGCATTGTTGTTGTGGTCTTCAGTCCTGAGACTGGTTTGATGCAGCTCTCCATGCTACTCTATCCTGTGCAAGCTTCTTCATCTCCCAGTACCTACTGCAGCCTACATCCTTCTCAATCTGCTCAGTGTATTCATCTCTTGGTCTCCCTCTACGATTTTTACCCTCCGCGCTGCCCTCAAATACTAAATTGGTGATCCCTCGATGTCTCAGAACATGTCCTACCAACCGATCCTTTCTTCTAGTCAAGTTGTCCCACAAGCTCCTCTTCTCCCCAATACTATTCAATACCTCCTCATTAGTTATATGATCTACCCATCTAATCTTCAGCATTCTTCTGTAGCACCACATTTCGAAAGCTTCTATTCTCTTCCTGTCCAAACTATTTATCGTCCATGTTTCACTTCCATACATGGCTACACTCCATACAAATACTTTCAGAAACGACTTCCTGACACTTAAATCTACACTCGATGTTAACAAATTTTTCTTTTTCAGAATCACTTTCCTTGCCATTGCCAGTCTACATTTTATATCACCTCTACTTCGACCATCATCAGTTATATTGCTCCCCAAATAGCAAAACTCCTTTACTACTTTAAGTGTCTCATTTCCTAATCTAATTCCCTCAGCATCACCCTGTAAGTAGGCTGTTTAGGTTTTTGTATTGGTAACGCCACGTAGCGCTCTGTATGAAAATCACTGGCTGTGCTGTGTGCAGTCTGTCTCTAGTTTGTATTGTTGTCTTCCATTGTAGTATTGGACAGTTGGATGTTAACAGCGCGTAGCGTTGCGCAGTTGGAGGTGAGCCGCCAGCAGTGGTGGATGTAGGGAGAGAAATGGCGGAGTTTTGAAATTTGTAAGATTGGATGTCATGAACTGCTATATATATTATGACTTCTGAACACTAGTAAGGTAAATACATTGTTTGTTCTCAATAAAAATCTTTCATTTGCTAACTATGCCTTCAACTAGTTAGTGCCTTCAGTAGTTTGAATCTTTTATTTAGCTGGCAGTAGTGGCACTCGCTGTATTGCAGTAGCTTGAGTAACGAAGATTTTTGTGAGGTAAGTGATTTGTGAAAGGTATAGGTTAATGTTAGTCAGGGCCATTCTTGTGTAGGGATTTCTGAAAGTCAGATTGCGTTGCGCTAAAAAAATATTGTGTATCAGTTTAAGCACAGTCATGTTTAATTTTTCTAAGGGGACGTTTCATATGTCAACCCTTAGCCGAGGATACCTCACTGGAATCTTCTGATTTTTTCTTGTAGTTTGTGCAATTAGTGCAGCCTTTGTTTATTGCTAGCGCGTAATTTCCTTTGTAGTTGTAGTTTTTCATTGTCGTACAGTAAAACAGTTGTGGCATGCATGTAGATTTGCACCAAGTATTTCGCAGCTGCGCTTGCCATTAAGTAGATACTATTTTCAGTGCTACGTTAATGTGTTTTCTTATTTTGCTCTTCAAATTGTGCTTTTCTGTGTTGTCGTGTGAAATATTGTGACAATAATGGCGTGTGAAAAACATAATACTAGGCTCCAAAGTAAACTGAGAAATGACAGTGAAGACGAAAGCAGTGTGTTAGCGCCACCGAGTAATGAATTAACTAATGTTCAAAGTAGTAATTTGGTAATTGTGCATAGGGAAATGGAGCGGGCCGTAAATAATGGTGTAGACAGTGAAACAATTAGTGAACAGGGAAGCATTATCGATCGATCGGTCAGCAACAGTTCGCCTCAGGAATCCGAAATGACGGGACACAATCTTGCAAATACTGTAGATTCAGGTTTTGGGTCCTCACCGTTTTCTCAAATAAGTCAATATACATTTTCTGCTTGTCAAAATGTGAATGCTGCCGGTGCAACTTCACTGCCGAAAAGCACTGAGGAACATGTTTCAGACACCAGTGCATTGTTATTGCATTTAATGCAACAAATGGGACAAAGGCTACAAAAGTTAGACACAACACTTGAACAAAATCAGAAACAAATGGTACAAAATCTTCAAAAGTTAGACACAATGGAACAAAATCGTCAAAAGTTAGACACAATGGAACAAAATCAGAGACAAACACAGCAACAGCTTCAAAAGTTAGACACCACACTTGAACAAACACGTGAAGTTTTAACTACTGAGTTACATAACATTGAATCGAAATGTCAAAAAGTCTGTAATGACGTAAAAACACAGATTTGTGAGCATTTTCAACCTATTTTTTCGCGGCATGAAAATGCATTACAGAATCACGAAGCAACCATAAAAGAACTGCAAACTATTGTTCATGAAAATCATGAGACCTTGCAAGCTAAAACTGACTCAGTTGCATCTATCGATTCGGTTACGCAACTTGCAAAAACACAAGAAAACTTAAAGGACACAGTAGATACTCTGAAAATTGGTTAAGAAAGACACATGGAGGAGATTAGTTCATTATCAGAGAAAGTAGTTGAACTTTCGGATCAGCTAAATAATTTATCTACGAAGGTAGATGATAATCTGAATGACACAAAACCGGTAGTCTTTAATGACACAGAAGAGTGCGAACAAATTAGGAAATTGAAACAAAATCAGAATCAAATTAATACGCAACACCAAAGAGAAATCGGGGGAGTACAAGATCAGCTGACACAGGTAATACAAGAATTATGTATTTCAGAGGACACTCGCGCCCCAATACGGGAAGAGGGACATAGAAATACGGAACAGTCACAAAATAATAACACAGCGCATTTCGGAAATTATGAAAGAAATTGGCAAGGTGCACCGAATTTTGAAATGGAACCGCCGAAACGACGTAACAATGACCGATATGCGACTCGCCGACGTGATGATTTTGACTATAAGCTGTTCATTACTACACGTAAATTTAAAACATTTAAGAATTCTGGCAACGACATTCATCCACAAGCGTGGCTCCATCAATTCTCTCATTGTTTTCCTCCCAAATGGTCATTAGAGCACGGATTGGAATTTATGTGTGGCTATTTAGAGAATGAACCAGCTGTAAGAATGCGATCGGTCATTCACGATTTTCACAGTGAAGGGGAATTTTACCATGCCTTCCTCTCAGCATATTGGTCTCAAGCTACACAAGACTGAGTAAAATATAGCATCATAATGATGAAACATTTCGAACAATCTGAATTTTCCAGTCTTGTGAAATATTTTGAAGACATGTTGCACAAGAATCAGTACCTGTCAAACCCATACAGCCCCTCAGACCTCATCCGCATTTGCTTAATCAAATTACCTGAACATTTACGACATATTATTTTGGCAGGACGTTGCAAAGACGACATTGAAGCTTTTCAGGGACTGTTACAAGAATTGGAAATTGACACTGATAATCGCGGAACGTGAAAACAGGAACACAACAATTACAGGTCACATCCGTCGCAATCCCGCGATGAAATAAATAATAACTGGACACGACAAGGCTATTCTCACAACACAAATCGTGACCAAAACAGACACCACCCGTATGACAACCGTTGGCAGATTAGTAATAACTACAGGGAAAGATCACCTCTCCACGGTAATGACTATCACAGAGATTACCATAGAACCAGAGAATATGGGAACAAAAACAATTATTATCACGGGAGACAGAATAACTTTAGACGCAACGGTCCAGAGTGCAGTTACGATTCAGAGAGAAATTCTCCACCACTTAACCGACAAGAAAGAAACTACAGGAACTACCGACATGACGACAGACGATATAATCATAACGACAGACCTGAATTTCATCAGAACTGGCGGGATTCTAACAGGGCTGGGCCCTCTTGGCAAGGTGAATTTGTAGAAGTTAGGCCTCCTAACCCCAATAATGATGTGCACCAACAAAGAGACAGACAATGACTCGCACCGCAGGCAGCCACGTGCGCCGGCTGGCTCAGAGAAAAATAACATAGACGCTAACCTTGAGAAATTCCAGTATTCCTTACTGACGTATACCGCATGATAATTGCGTTCAAGTTGAAGCTGTGCGTACTACGAAGAGTAAAGGATTGCACCACATTTCACATGTAAAACCCTTTATTGAGAGATAACCTGTTTTTTTTTAATTTAGTTTTTACTATAAGCTTTGTCGCACTTACAAACTGTTAACATGCAACAATGTTTGAAGTTAAATATCCAATCAAGAACCAAGAGAACTTATTTAAATAGAAATTACGAATGCATTGTTATTGTGAACAGACGACACAGTGTTATTGTGTGTGTACATTCTTGCTTGTTAGTTCACAATTACGTAACGACTATAAGGCTTACATGCTTAGAACATATACTGGTACTGCTAATGAGATTTTAATGCAACATTTTGGTTTACTTGAAAATACATTCTGGATTTAAAGTACTTTCTGTGAGATACCAGATGACACAGTGGTTAGTTTATGTGACAGCTACATGATTTTATCACGACGCTACTAATGAGTGACCATTTACAATGTTGCTTTTGCGGTGCTTCTGTTTTGTATCTGCACAGTTTTTCTGTATTATTCTGGAAAGTAAAACATGTTTTAGTAGTAACTTTTGTGGTATAGCTACAATGAGACAGCCTTTTCCATAGCACAACAATACGTTACATTATAGTACTTTCTTCATCACGGCAATAAGCGTATTAACTAAGATATCTATACGCAAAGCATTTCACTTTTGTTTATCATGAGGTAAGTACATTGACTTTTGCAGAACTTAGCTTTCAGAGGACGATAACTACCACACTTCCACAGAGATTATCTTACAGCAAGACGCACAGTTTAGCGCTACAGTACACGTATTTGAGTGATTAATTTTGTACTTAAAACATTTATTTTTAAAGATATTTGAAGTACAATGATACAAAGGTTTTCCGTGATACATTTCATACCATTGCTGTAATCTGTAACACCTGAGGGTACTGTACATTAATCCTCAGGAGGTACATGCCTACTTTGTGTACCATGTGTTTGGCAAGCACAAGGAGCCCTAGCTAATATGGTATTTGCTTATACAACTTTACACATCGGTACCATATTTCTCTAACACATAAATTACACAGCTATCTGATTATTTAACAGAGAAACAAACATTTTTTTACTACATCAGTGACACATGTTTACGCAATTACACAGATGGATAACTTCACACTTATGAAATTGTATTTCGTCTGTACTTTGTGAACTGTTCGTATTTTTTCGGAACCATTGTGATAGTATGAGAGCTCTGAATAATGTATTTGGTATGGGATCATGATTTTTAAAGTAAGTTGGAGGTAGATGACACTGTTGAAATGAGCAGAGGTTTTTTGTTTAGGTTTTGACATTATTGCAGAAAGCTACGACGTTTTTGAGATTTGACTGAGGTGTTATGATGTTATTATTACGATGACTATGTGTATTATGCTGTTGCAGTATGTTTATGATCAATAAGCTAATGCTATATGAGTTATTTTATTATGCTACGTATCTGTTATGATGAAATATTGAAGAAGTGTCGACGAATAAGGTAAGGAATAATGAGTAGTGGTTAGGGACTCTGGTTTGTGAAAAAGGTTGTTGGAAACCAAGAATCGTACTTTAAGTGTTATGAAATGTATGTAAATGCGTGGATGTATTACAATGCCGACGAAAACTTTTTTGACACTGTTATATCAATAGGATTTTGTTTCTACAGATTTGTAACGCAAATTCTTGACCTGTCAAATATTTTTATATGAGACTGTCACTGTAGCGGAAACTGCTGTCGTAAATATTTCGGCAAGAAAGGTAAGTGACCTTGACGTAATGCGTTTTGGGCGCCCTGCTGAGAGATAGTCGTCTGACAAAAGAAAGCCATTAGGTGGAGAAAAAAAGAGGCCATTATCCTCACTATTGTCATTCCTTTGTAGAAAGCATCGCAAATACGACACGCTCATTACTTGGAAAGATACATCTGCACACCTGATTATGACAAGCATCTTTCTACGAGAGTTGAGCCAATTTCTACTAACTTATGAAATGTCACATGACTATTGAACGATATTTTTATGCTTTGTACATAGTTGCTTATTGCATTTGATACCTGTTTTCCAGCTGTGTTGCAGCATTGGTTTTATAAAATAAAATTAAATGCATTTGCTAATGTGAACACTTTCTGTCAACAGATCTATTAAATATTTACTTTATGATCCACATTCTTCGAAAAAGGAGCTCTTGGAATGGAAAGAACAATAAGGGACTAATAACAGTAACTGCATATATAATTTTCTTTTCAAGTACTTAGTAATTTCTTTTGTAGAATAAGTTGTGATGCATCACTCTAGTGTTAAGATGTAACATAGGTATTAAACATGGCCATTTTTACTGTAATATTTTTTCTGCTTGAGCTATGTCATGTTTAGATATAAGTTATTGCATTTGCTGCTGCTGTTTGCCAGGCTTAGTGCTACTAAATTTCACTTTGTATTACTCTGTTAACCTAGTTTTACTACTGATTTATTTTTCTTGTTGCTGCATATTGGCTCATATTAGTTGTAATGTTGCATTTGCTCTGCTAATCTAGATTTACTGCTGCTAGCTTTGCCAATTTGAATTTTTTGTCATTGCTGTTTGTGTTAATTGTTTTGTGCTGCTGCATTGCCTCGTCCCTTAGTTTAGCATCTGAGCTCAGTAGATTTAAGTTAGCTTAAGATGGGGTAGGCTATATAAGAGAACGAGTTGTGGTGAATTGGAAGAAATGAATTGAGAAGCTATAAGAAAATGGTTTGGCCAATAAAGTATTTTGAAAGAGGATATGAACAAAAAAGTTTGGTTTAGAGACAACAGGTTTAGGTAGGATTTTTTTGGAAATAAATGATGAGGTAAGATAATGGAAAATAAATAATGAGGTAAGAAATATGTGAACATATAAATACAAAATGGTTCAAATGGCTCTGAGCACTATGGGACTCAACTGCTGAGGTCATTAGTCCCCTAGAACTTAGAACTAGTTAAACCTAACTAACCTAAGGACATCACACACATCCATGCCCGAGGCAGGATTCGAACCTGCGACCGTAGCGGCCTTGCGGTTCCAGACTGCAGCGCCTTTAACCGCACGGCCACTTCGGCCGGCATATAAATACAGAAAGCATGCTTTGATAGGATTTTTTTTTGCTGGAAACAAATGTTGAAAGAAGGCAAAAGATCTATGGAATGAAGTTTTGGGTTGGACCAAATGTTACACTGAAAACGAACCCTGTCCTTTCCATTGTGTTATCCCCCTATGTGTTTGTGTACTCTTGTATATTTGTGTACTTCCTGTCTTTATGTGTTTATCTGATAAGACTTATGTTGTAGAATTTTTCTAGTACTAAACTACATTCACTATGATGAGGAATACTGTTATCCTCAAATATAATTTGCATTAATAATATGTTATTTACTTCATAAAGATGTTTAGACGTTATTTATTCTGTTTTGTTTCAATGCTCATATGGGCAATTAATGTTTCGAAAACTATTCTCATTATTTTATATATTTACTTATGTCATAATTCCTGTAACTCTGATGTTTATGTTTATTTCTATTCATTTGTAAAGCCTGTGTAACTACAAATGTTATCTGTACTATTATGTTCTTTAATGATGTATTTTGTACCTTTGTAATTGTATTCTTATGTTATAAAATTGTAATTGACACCAGTTCATCATATTATTAACTTGTAAGTTACATTTCACTGTGCACGTTTCTGTTGGTCATAGTATATGGACAATATGTGAGAAATAGGGACTGTTAGTATTTGCACATGTGTTGGTAATTCAGCAAGGGACTGGATAGCAGCATTGCTGGTTCTAAGGACATTTCAAAAAAAATTTTTGTGAGTGCACAAGTAGTGGTTTACGGAGTTGCTGTATTGTCCGCAACACTCTTCGATGGTGATTGGGCACCTGCGCAGTCGCAACAGATGGTTGCTGGCCGTCTCTACAAGGACTACAGTGGGTCTGCATCTCTGGTGGCCCACCAATATCATTATTTCTACAAGGACTGCAGTGGGTCTGCACCTCTGGTGGCACACCAATACCACAATCTAAACCAGGACTACAGTGGGTCTGCTCTGTGATGACCTACCTACCAGTAATCTTCAAAACTTCGACTGACTCTGCTGTGGGTTTGCTCTGTTGTGGCCCATTACCTGTCTGCATGTCGAGAGTCAGTACTGTCTTTCCGTTGGAAGGACACCGCTACTTCTTCAAGACTGCATGGAAATCTACTACTTCCATGTGCATTTCCTTTTACTGCTGAAACTTTGAGAAAACCACTGCGATTTTACTGTGATGAACGATCAGGACTGTCTTTATGGACTGTGAGAAAATTTTAGCTTTTGACCAACATTGTATCAATAAGTGTGTGCATTTGATTTCTTTGTTATTATAATTGGGAAAAACATTTTTTCAAATATGCATTGGCCACTGCCCAAAACAATTTGTAAATTTTTTTTGTGGGGAACATGGGGGCTATGTAAGTAGGCTGTTTAGGTTTTTGTATTGGTAACGCCACGTAGCGCTCTGTATGAAAATCACTGGTTGTGCTGTGTGCAGTCGGTGGCTAGTTTGTATTGTTGTCTGCCATTGTAGTGTTGGGCAGTTGGATGTTAACAGCGCATAGCGTTGCGCAGTTGGAGGTGAGCCGCCAGCAGTGGTGACTGGATGTCATGAACTGCTATATATGTTATGACATTTGAACACTAGTAAGGTAAATACATTGTTTGTTCTCTATCAAAATCTTTCATTTGCTAACTATGCCTATCAGTAGTTAGTGCCTTCAGTAGTTTGAATCTTTTATTTAGCTGGCAGTAGTGGTGCTCGCTGTATTGCAGTAGCTTGAGTAACGAAGATTTTTGTGAGGTAAGTGATTTGTGAAAGGTATAGGTTAATGTTAGTCAGGGCCATTCTTGTGTAGGGATTTCTGAAAGTCAGATTGCGTTGCGCTAAAAAAATATTGTGTATCAGTTTAAGCACAGTCATGTTTAATTTTTCTAAGGGGACGTTTCAACCCGACTTCATAAAACTACATTCCATTACCCTAGTTTGCTTTTGTTGATGTTCATCTTATACCCTCCTTTCAAGACACTGTCCATTCCGTTCAACTGCTTTTCCAAGTCCTTTGCTGTCTCTGACAGAATTACAATGTCATTGGCGAACCTCAAAGTATTTATTTCTTCTCCATGCATTTTAATTCCTACTCCGAACTTTTCTTTTGTTTCCTTTATTGCTTGCTCAATATACAGATTGAATAACATCTGGGATAGGCTACAACCCTGTCTCACTCCCTTCCCAGCCACTGCTTCCCTTTCATACCCCTCGACTCTTATAACTGCCACCTGCTTCCTGTACAAATTGTAAATAGCCTTTCGTTCCCTGTATTTTACCCATGCCACCTTCAGAATTTGAAAGAGAGTATTCCAATCAACATTGTCAAAAGCTTTCCCTAAGTCTACAAATGCTAGAAATGTAGGTTTGCCTTTCCTTAATCTTTCTTCTAAGATAAGTCGTAAGGTCAGTATTGCCTCACATGTTCCAACATTTCTACGGAATCCAAACTGATCTTCCCCGAGGTCGGCTTCTACCAGTTTTTCCATTCGTCTGTAAATAATTCGTGTGAATATTTCAGCTGTGACTTATTAAACTGATAGTTCGGTAATATTCACATCCGTCAACACCTGCTTTCTTTGGGATCGGAATTATTATATTCTTCTTGAAGTCTGAGGGTATTTCGCCTGTCTCATACATCTTGCTCACCAGATGGTAGAGTTTTGACAGGACTGGCTCTCCCAAGGCTGTCAGTAGTTCTAATGGAATGTTGTCTACTCTGGGGTCTTGTTTCGACTCAGGTCTTTCAGTGCTCTGCCAAACTCTTCATGCACTATCGTATCTCCCATTTAATCTTCATCTACATCCTCTTCCATTTCCATAATATTGTCCCCAAGTACATCGCCCTTGTATATACGCTCTATATACTCCCTCCACCTTTCTGCTTTCCCTTCTTTGCTTAGAACTGGGTTTCCATCTGAGCTCTTGATATTCAAACAAGTCGTTCTCTTTTCTCCAAAGGTCTCTTTAATTTTCCTGTAAGCAGTATCTATCTTACCCCTAGTGAGATAAGCCTCTACATCCTTACATTTGTCCTCTAGCCATCCCTGCTTAGCCATTTTGCACTTCCTGTCGATCTCATTTTTGAGACGTCTGTATTCCTTTTTGCCTACTTCATTTAGTGTATTTTTATATTTTCTCCTTTCATCAATTAAATTCAATATTTCTTCTGTTACCCAAGGCTTTCTACTAGCCCTCGTTTTTTTACCTATTTGATCCTCTGCTGCCTTCACTATTTTATCCCCCAAAGTTACCCATTCTTCTTCTAGTGTATTTCTTTCCCCATTCCTGTCACTTGTTCCCTTATGCTCTCCCTGAAACTCTGTACAACCTCTGGTTTAGTCAGTTTATCCCATCTCCTTAAATTCCCACCTTTTTGCAGTTTCTTCAGTTTTAATCTACAGTTCATAACCAACAGATTGTGGTCAGAGTCCACATCTGCCCCTGGAAATGTCTTACAGTTTAAAACCTGGTTCCTAAATCTCTGTCTTACCATTATATAATCTATCTGATACCTTTTAGTATCTCCAGGGTTCTTCCATGTATACAACCTTCTTTCATGATTCTTAAACCAAGTGTTAGCTATGATTAAGTTATGCTCTGCGCAAAATTCTACCAGACGGCTTCCTCTTTCAGTTCTTACCCCCAATCAATATTCACCTACTAAGTTTCCTGCTCTCCCTTTTCCTACGCTTGAATTCCAGTCACCCATGACTATTAAATTTTCGTCTCCCTTCACTATTTGAATAATTTCTTTTATCTCCTCATACATTTCATCAATTTCTTCGTCATCTGCAGAGCTAGTTGGCATGTAAACTTGTACTACTGTAGTAGGCGTGGGCTTCGTGTCACAATAATGCATTCACTATGTTGTTTGTAGTAACTTACCCGTACTCCTATTTTTTTTATTCATTATTAAACCTACTGCTGCATTACCCCTATTTGATTTTGTATTTATAACTCTGTATGCACCTGACCAAAAGTCTTGTTCTTTCTGCCACCGAACACCACTAATTCCCACTATATCTAACTTTAACCTATCTTTCCATGTAGGCTTTCACGGCCGGCGTCTTTATCAGTAAACTCTTCCGGGCTAAGTTGCCGTGGTCGATCTGTAGAACTTCTTCTCCCTGACGTTTCGTTCTCAACTGCGGAGAACATCTTCCGAGGTGAGTCGACGACTGGCTGCTAGGAGCTGGGGCCGCCGCTTATATAGAGATCGTAGGGGGCGCCACCACACGTCACATGGCGTCGATGTGCAGCTATCTCTGGCTATCGTCTGTTCTCTCGATTGCAGGCAATCGATTGTCACGTGATTGATGCAACGTCGACCGCCATATCTTATCCAATTTTAATCCTTCTTCTTTACGATTAAAATTGTATTGATGTTTGTGGATTTCAATTGCCTCTCTATACATACGTGTATAATAGTGCGACGTCCTCGCTAGCACGCTTGTTTCACCAAATTTTATGTCGTGATCTCCATCCTTAAAAACATGTTCCGCTACTGCCGATTTGTCGATATGTCCCAAGCGACAGTTTCTTTTGTGCTCCGTCAACCGTGTATTGATGCTTCTTTTGGTAGTTCCTATGTAAACCCTGCCGCAACTACACGGAATTTTATATACCCCTGGGGTGGCTAGGGGGTGACGAGCATCTTTTGTTGATCTTAGGCATTCACTAATTTTCTTAGTAGGCCTAAAAATGGTCTCTACCTGAAACTTGGCTAGTACTTTTCCAATGCGATCCGTGATATTATGGATGAACGGAAGAAATACTTTTCCAGCTGATGGTTGTTGCTGTCTCCCATTTTTAGGCATTTTTCTATTTGGGTGAAGTGCTCGATTAATCTCGTTTTTTGTATAACCATTTTTCGCAAAGGCCATTCGTAAATGATTTAGTTCTTCTTGTAAGTAGCCTGGTTCACAAATATTATTGGCCCTATCCACTAGTGTTTTTATGACCCCCCTCTTTTGCCTAGGGTGGTGGTTTGAGTTCTTATGGAGGTAGCGATCGGTATGTGTACCTTTCCTGTAGACCTTATGGCCTAAGGTCCCATCCGCCCGTTTGATAACTGATACATCCAAGAAGTTAAGTTGTCCATTCTTCTCCTTCTCCATAGTAAATTTAATCTTTGGGTTGATGCTATTTAAGTGTACCAGAAAAAACACTAGTGGATAGGGCCAATAATATTTGTGAACCAGGCTACTTACAAGAAGAACTAAATCATTTACGAATGGCCTTTGCGAAAAATGGTTATACAAAAAACGAGATTAATCGAGCACTTCACCCAAATAGAAAAATGCCTAAAAATGGGAGACAGCAACAACCATCAGCTGGAAAAGTATTTCTTCCGTTCATCCATAATATCACGGATCGCATTGGAAAAGTACTAGCCAAGTTTCAGGTAGAGACCATTTTTAGGCCTACTAAGAAAATTAGTGAATGCCTAAGATCAACAAAAGATGCTCGTCACCCCCTAGCCACCCCAGGGGTATATAAAATTCCGTGTAGTTGCGGCAGGGTTTACATAGGAACTACCAAAAGAAGCATCAATACACGGTTGACGGAGCACAAAAGAAACTGTCGCTTGGGACATATCGACAAATCGGCAGTAGCGGAACATGTTTTTAAGGATGGAGATCACGACATAAAATTTGGTGAAACAAGCGTGCTAGCGAGGACGTCGCACTATTATACACGTATGTATAGAGAGGCAATTGAAATCCACAAACATCAATACAATTTTAATCGTAAAGAAGAAGGATTAAAATTGGATAAGATATGGCGGTCGACGTTGCATCAATCACGTGACAATCGATTGCCTGCAATCGAGAGAACAGACGATAGCCAGAGATAGCTGCACATCGACGCCATGTGACGTGTGGTGGCGCCCCCTACGATCTCTATATAAGCGGCGGCCCCAGCTCCTAGCAGCCAGTCGTCGACTCACCTCGGAAGATGTTCTCCGCAGTTGAGAACGAAACGTCAGGGAGAAGAAGTTCTACAGATCGACCACGGCAACTTAGCCCGGAAGAGTTTACTGATTTAACCTATCTATTTCCCTTTTTAAATTTTCTAACCTACCTGTCCGATTAAGGGATCTGACATTCCACACTCCGATCCGTAGAACGCCAGTTTTCTTTTTCCTAATAACAACGTCCATCTGAGTAGTCCCCACCCGGAGATCCGAATGGGGGACTATTTTACCTCCGGAATATTTTACTCAAGAGGACACCATCATCATTTAATCACACAGTAAAGCTGCATGCCCTCGGGAAAAATTACGGCTGTAGTTTCCCCTTGCTTTCAGCCGTTCGCAGTACCAGAACAGCAAGGCTATTTTGGTTAGTGTTACAAGGCCAGATCAGTCAATCATCCAGACTGTTGCCCCTGCAACTACTGAAAAGGCTGCTGCCCCTCTTCAGGAACCACACGTTTGTCTGGCCTCTCAACAGACACCCCTCCGTTGTGGTTGCACCTACGGTACGGCCATCTGTGGCACGCAAGCCTCCACACCAACGCCAAGGTCCATGGTTCATGGGGGGTCCTAATGCATACTCCCAGATATTTTATGGAATTAACTGCTTCCAGTTGCTGACCTGCTATTTTGTAGCTAAATGATAAGGGATCTATCTTTCTATGTATACGCAGCACATTACACTTGTCTACATTGAGATTGAACTGCCATTCCCTGCACCACGCGTCAATTCGCTGCAGATCCCCCTGCATTTCAGTACAATTTTCCATTGTTACAACCTCTCGATACACCACAGCATCATCCGCAACAAGCCTCAGTGAACTTCCGATGTTGTCCACAAGGTCATTTATATATATCGTGAATAGCAACGGTCCTGCGACACTCCCCTGCGGCACACCTGAAATCACTCTTACTTCGGAAGATTTCTCTCCATTGAGAATGACATGCTGCGCTCTGTTATCTAGGAACTCTTCAATCCAATCACACAATTCGTCTGATAGTCCATATGCTCTTACTTTGTTCATTAAACGACTGTGGGGAACTGTATCGAACGCCTTGCGGAAGTCAAGAAACACGGCATCTACCTGAGAACCCGTGTCTATGGCCCTCTGAGTCTCGTGGACGAATAGCGCGAGCTGGGTTTCACACGACTGTATTTTTCAAAACCCATGCTGATTCCTACAGAGTAGATTTCTAGTCTCCAGAAAAGTCATTATACTCGAACATAATACGTGTTCCAAAATTCTACAACTGATCGACGTTAGAGATATAGGTCTATAGTTCTGCACATGTGTTCGACGTCTCTTCTTCAAAACGGGGATGACCTGTGCCCTTTTCCAATCCTTTGGAACGCTACGCTCTTCCAGAGACCTACGGTACACCGCTGCAAGAAGGGGGGCAAGTTCCTTCGCGTACTCTGTGTAAAATCGAACTGGTATCCCCTCACGTCCAGCGGCCTTTCCTCTTTTGAGCGATTTTAATTGTTTCTCTATCCCTCTGTCGTCTATTTTGATATCTACCATTTTGTCATCTGTGCGACAATCTAGAGAAGGAACTACAGTGCAGTCTTCCTCTGTGAAACAGCTTTGGAAAAAGACATTTAGTATTTCGACCTTTAGTCTGTCATCCTTTGTTTCAGTACCAATTTGGTCACAGAGTGTCTGGACATTTTGTTTTGATCCACCTACCACTTTGACATAAGACCAAATTTTCTTACGATTTTCTGCTAAGTCAGTACATAGCATAGATGTACGTAGCATAGATGTGTGTGATGTCCTTACGATAGTTAGGTTTAAGTAGTTGTAAGTTCTATAGGACTGATGACCTGAGATAGTAAGTCCCATAGTAGTCAGAGCCATTTGAATCATTTTTCGCAATTATTTCATGTACTCCATATAACGTGTTGCAACAATAAATCTTGAGTGAACTGGGAACATCTAAACAGGTGTACAAATTTTTTCTTTTCCTGGCAGTATATATTAGTCTGTACATTAAGTGTTTAGGTCATTTTATTTGTGCATTTACTGATATTTTTGTTGGAAATTTAGGGGTTTTGCACTTAGAACATAGTGACAAACACTTCACAGCTCAAAACGTTCACTTTCAGCTGTTAACATCATTCCAAGGAATCTTCACTGGTAAGATAAATTAGTGTCAACTGCTAAGATAGTAATATGCAGTGAAGACGAAACCTGTCCTGTCTAGATGTATTTATGTCATGGCAATGTTAAATAATATGATTACATGGTAAAGACAATTTTTTATTGTTAAAGACAACATTTTCAATAAAATAAGCATCAACATAAAATGAACAAGAGACGCCAAATAGACTCACAAGAAGAATTAGAAGCTTTCATTCATGACTGAGGTCAAGGTAACATGTTACTAAGTAGTAAACTAGAGAGTAGCAGAAAAAGTTTATTCAAAAACTTCTCCAACGTTGAATGTTTTTTGTTGAAAATATTCCCTTTAACAATACAAAACTGTCTTTACCATGTAATCTTATTATCTAAAAGTGTCATGATACAAATTTATCTAGGCAGAAAAGTTTCATTGTCACCAGATACTACAATCTTAGCAACTGAAACGAATTAATCTTATCATTTAAGACTCTCTGGAATAATGTTAAGCATCTGTTTGCGAAAGTGTTAAGCTGTGATGTGTTTTTGGCTGGGTTTTGTGTGCAATACAATTAAATCTCCAATAAAAACATAAGTCAATGTCCTAATGAAGTGATCTAAATATGCAAAGCACTTTATGAACACCCTAATGTACTGGACTGTATTTCGACATACATCACTGGCTACTACAGCATATTAACTTAATCACTTTTCAGTTTAATGTAATATAACTGAATGCACCTGATGATGGCAGCCTGACGCCGAAACCTGTAGTGCTCATAAAATATTAGTAAAAAACCGATTGTAGCAATAGAATTTATTTCATAAATTTACAATACAATCGTAGTCCTCAAAACATTCCATGCCAGTGGATAGCTTTAAGAAAAAAATTATATTTGTGTTAAGCTTTACAGTAGGGTGTATTGCGTCTCGCAGTCCTCAGATATTGAAGAAAAGACATTTTTAATTGTTTGCACCAAAGCTGCTAATAATCTGTTGTTGGTCAACTAGTTTTGGGCTTTGTCCATTTTTCACAAGCCACCTATTTGGAATATACACTGAGATGATAGCTCTGAGCACTATGGGACTTAACTTCTGAGGTCATCAGTACCCTAGAACTTAGATCAACTTAAACCTAACTAACCTAAGGACATCACACACATCCATGCTCGAGGTTCGAATCCTCGCCTCAGAAGTCCCATAGTTGTCAGAGCCATTTGAACCATTTTGAACGCTTATGGCTCACACTCGAGAGATCAGTTCGAGCACGAAATCCTGCATCGGCAATGTTTTCGCAATTGTGGGCGCCTATAGATACATCAGGGCTCTGTGCTTCTGCAGTGGACTCACGACTTGTTGAGTTCTTGCCACGGCGAGTTGCTCGCCACGCCGGGCGAAGGAGGTCCAACACGACGTTAGGAGGTAGCCCATTACTTTTGTCACCTTAGTGCACTTCCTGTTGACAGTCATCACAAATGTAGCTCAGACCTTTATTATCCAGAGTGATCAGACGATATTTCACATATAACGAAGAAATTCTTCCCGTTAGAGTCCACTGTATGTTTCGTTGACTTACTTTCATAGGTGTTATCGTTAAGCAAGTGGCTCGTCGAACTTCTCCGAAACCTAGGCCGTCCTCTTGGACACAGTAAATGTCAGAGTCTAGAGAACTATGGTAGGGCATGACACTTGCCTCAAAGACACTTCTAGAAAACAGCGAGTCAATAAGAAACTTAGCAGTTTAGGAAGAACATTCTCAGGAACAGAAGCACGTGACAGCCAAACTTGCATATTCCAATCGTAACGTGTTATTAAAGGGAATTCGTTTTGTGGTTGAATAAAGTGGCACCAAGGAGGCGTAGGGGAAGTCACAAGTTTGTAACGGCAATAGTCCCGCCTGTTTGGTAGTGTACCGTGGGCCAACCAATGAGAGTGAATTTAGGGATAGTGGACTGCATGGGGGAGAATACTTTGAGAAAGAGTCTGTACTGCTGGATCCTTGGAGAGGCCCACTTGAGAGCAGAGAGCTGTTCCGCTGGAGTGTCTGAGAGTCAGGGTACTTCAGTAGCCACTGCTGCTCTGAGCCAGCGGCCTTGCCAGTGTCTGCCAGTGCCGCCTGGTTCACACGCTGCCGTTGACGGCGTCCACAACTTCCTTCAGACAGCTGGAGATCTGCCATACTTACCCTACCGGTCAAATGTTTTCTCTCACCCATTATAAAAAGTATACACTTTATTTCAGTGTACAAACACATCGTACAAACTAAATAGACCAACAAAATAAACATTTCTCTCTCTATCACTCAGTAGAATACAATAAGATTTGCATTTTATCTTCTTCAAAGTACCTACGCTTTGGTATAAGAAGAGCTGCACAAACTCTTAGCATTCTGAAGATTGTGTAGTATTTTTCCAGATATTGCAGTCCAACATGTCCTTAAATTAGTCTATCGATCTTCAACATTAGATGACTTGGATTTTTTGACCACCATATGAAGTTCGTTCCATAAGAGTTCAGTGGGATTTGAATCAGGTGACTGACGTGGCCACACGACGACATTTTTCAGTAGTTCCCCACGCCTTTCCTCAGGTTTCTCATGTTTAACGACGAAGCCTGCGCAAAATTTTGAAAAACGCTTGGGATCACGTGTCCCGGTGCAGAAGAGACCCGCAACCAGCGTCTCTCGCCAGTGGAACTGCATTGTTGATCAGCATCCGGTGACATGATTCCTTCTTTAATATTCCATTAATTCTCACTAGATCACTTTATCACCCGCAAAATATCCAAGTATCATGACCGACCCTCCACTATGCTTCACTAATTCCATCACACACTGACTCTTCCTACCTTCTCCATGAACTCGAGGAACAAACATTGGATGATGCCTTCCAGATAGTTCAGACTTAGAAGAATGCTGCACTCTCCAGCTTTTATGTTGCTAAGCGCAGTGCAATCATTTCAGATTATTTTGTTTGCTTAATAAAGTCTGGTTCAAATGGCTCTGAGCACTATGGGACTTAACATGTGAGGTCACCAATCCCCTAGAAAACTTTGTTGTTGTTGTTGTTGTGGTCTTCATTCCTGAGAATTGTTTTATGCAGCTCTCCATGCTACTCTATCCTGTTCAAGCTTCTTCATCTCCGAGTACCTACTGCAACCTACATCCTTCTGAATCTGCTTGTTGTATTCATCTCTTGGCCTCCCTCTACGATATTCACCCTCCACGCTGCCCTCCAATACCAAATTGGTGATCCCTTGATGCCTCAGAACATGTCCTACCAACCGATCCCTTCTTCTACTCAAGTTGTGCCACAAACTTCTCTTCTCCCCAATCCCATTCAATACTTCCTTATTAGTTGTATGAACTACACATCTAATCTTCAGCATTCTTCTGTACCACCACATTTCGAGAGCTTCTATTAACTTCTTGCCCAAACTATTTTCGTCCATGTTTCACTTCCATACATGGCTACTCTCCATACCAATAATTTCAGAAACGACTTCCTCACACTTAAATCTATACTCGATGTTAACAAATTTTTCTTCTTCAGAATCACTTTCCTTGCCATTGCCAGTCTACATTTTATATCCTCTCTACTTCCACCATCATCAGTTATTTTGCTTCCCAAATAGCAAAACTCCTTTACTACTTTAAGAGTCTCATTTCCTAATCTAATTCCCTCAGCATCACCCGACTTAATTCGACTACATTCCATTATCCTCGTTTTGCTTTTGTTGATGTTCATCTTATATCCTTCTTTCAAGACACTGTCTTTTCGGTTCAACTGCTCTTCCAAGTCCTTTGCTGTGTCCGACAGAATTACAATGTCATCGGCGAACCTCAAATTTTTTATTTCTTCTCCATGGATTTTAATACCTACTCCGAATTTTCTTTTGTTTCCTACACTGCTTGCTCAATATAGAGATTGAATAACATATGGGAGAGGCTACAACACTGTCTCACTCCCTTTCCAACCACTGCTTTCCTCTGATGTCCCTCGACTCTTATAACTGCCATCTGGTTTCTGTACAAATTGTAAATAGCTTTTCGCTCCCTATATTTTACCCCTGCCACCTTCAGAATTTGAAAGAGAGTATTCCAGTCAACATTGTCAAAAACTTTCTCTAAGTCTACAAATGCTAGAAATGTAGGTTTGTCTTTCCTTCATCTAGCTTCTAAGATAAGTTGTAGGGTCAGTAGTGCCTCACGTGTTCCGATATTTCTACGGAATCCAAACTAATCTTCCCCGAGGTTGGCTTCTACTAGTTTTTCCATTCGTCTGTAAAGAATTCGCGTTAGTATTTTGCAGCCGTGAGTTGTTAAACTGATAGTTCAGTAATTTTCACATTTGTCAACACCTGCTTTCTTTGGGATTGGAATTATGATATTCTTCTTGAAGTCTGAGGGTATTTCGCCTGTCTCATACATCTTGCTCATCAGATGGTAGAGTTTTGTCAGGACTGGCTCTCCCAAGGCTGTCAATAGTTCTAATGGACTGTTGTCTACTCCTGGGGCTTTGTTTCGACTCAGGTCTTTCACTGCCCTATCAAACTCTTCATGCAGTATCATATCTCCCATTTCATCTTCATCTACATCCTCTTCCATTTCCATAATATTGTCCTCGAGTACATCGCCCTTGTATAGACCCTCTACATACTACTTCCACCTTTCTGCTTTCCCTTCTTTGCGTAGAACTGGGTTTCCCTCTGAGCTCTTGATATTCATACAAGTGGCTCTCTTTTCTCCGAATGTCTCTTTAATTTTCCTGTAAGCAGTATCTATCTTACCCCTAGTGAGATAAGCCTCTACATCCTTACATTTGTCCTCTAGCGATCCCTGCTTAGCCATTTTGCACTTCCTGTCAATCTCTTTTTTGAGGTTTGTATTTCTTTTTGCTTGCTTCATTTAGTGCATTTTTATATTTTCTCCTTTCATCAATTAAATTCAATATTTCTTCTGTTACCGAAGGATTTCTATTAGCCCTCGTCTTTATACACACTTGATGCGCTGCTGCCTTCACTACTTCATCCCTCAAAGCTACCCATTCTTCTTCTACTGTATTTCTTTCCCCCATTCTTTTCAGTTGTTCCCTTATGCTCTCCCTGAAACTCTGTACAACCTCTGGTTTAGTCAGTTTATCCAGGTCCCATCTCCTTAAATTCCTACCATTTTGCAGTTTCTTCAGTTTTAATCTACAGTTCATGACCAATAGATTGTGGTCAGAGTCCACATCTGGCCCTGGTAATGTCTTACAATTTAAAATCAGGTTCCTAAATCTCTGTCTTACCATTATATAATCTATCTGTAACCAGTGAGTATCTCCAGGCTCCTTCCATGTATACAACCTTCCTTTATGATTCTTGAACCAAGTGTTAGCTATGATTAAGTTGTGCTCTGTGCAAAATTCTACCAGGCGGCTTCCTCTTTCATTTCTTACCCCCAATCCATATTCACCTACTACGTTTCCTTCTCTCCCTTCTCCTAATCACGAATTCCAGTCACCCATGACTATTTAATTTTCATCTCCCTTCACTATCTGAATAATTTCTTTTAGTTCATCATACATTTGTTCAATCTCTTCGTCATCTGCAGAGCTAGTTGGCATATAAACTTGTACTACTGTGGTAGGCGTGGGTTTCGTATCTATCTTGGCCACAATAATGCGTTCACTATGCTGTTTGTAGTAACTTACCCGCACTCCTACTTTTTTATTCATTATTAAACCAACTCCTGCATTACCCCTATTTGATTTTGTATTTACAACCCTGTATTCACCTGATCTGACATTCATCGCTCCGATCCGTAGAATGCCATTTTCCTTTCTCCTGATAACGACGTCCTGTTGAGAAGTCCCCGCCCGGAGATCCTAATGGATTCGAACCTGCACCTAGAAGCGCTCTGTCACCGCGACCGGCTAATAAAGTCTGTTAGCTGCTACGCACCACTTTAAACTTCGTTGATGGCGTTGCACTGTTGAGACAGAAAGTGAAGCTGCTGCCGTACTACTTACTTAATCGTGAATTTCAAGTGCATCATGAGTCCTGTGATATTTACTCTGTACACATAAGCTGATTTTCCCTGTGTGATGTTACTCGGGGTCTTCCAGATCCCCGGCCGGGGTGGCCGAGCAGTTCTAGGCGCTACAGTCTGAAATCGCGTGACCGCTACGGTCGCAGGTTCGAATCCTGCCTCGGGCGTGGATGTGTGTGATGTCCTTAGGTTTAAGTAGTTCAAAGTTCTAGGGGACTGATGACTTCAGAAGTTAAGTACCATAGCGCTCAGAGCCATTTGAACCATTTTTTTTCTTCCAGATCGTGAAACACTTGCCTTAGCACCAGTTTGTTTCAACCGTTGCAATGTGTACACCACTGTAGATGGGACTACACCAACTGTTGTTGTTGTCGTCCTATTTGTACTACAACAGTCTTCCCCATGTAGAGCTGCAATTAGGGCAGATTTTGCAGTTCCAATCTTTTGCCTCTTCTCCATTATAATCTGATCACTTACTCAAACACACTGCTATATGCACACAGCGTACTGTAAACCAATGGGAACTGGCCGTTACACGTACAGTTGAAGGAATGAGGCCCATTCGAACGGAACGGTCTTAGGCAAAAGCACATTAGTGTCGTTGTGGTTACTCATCAGTGCCCTTGTAGGCGAACAACAAGCCAGATACACAAAGAGGAGCTTAAACTTTACAGGTGTCTACTTCTTTTATTATCGGTATGGGCACGTGACAGAATTCCGGAATAAAAGCCCTGTTTAAATCATAAATCCTTAGTTGTGATAGGTGATCGAAAAATTTGGAAAGGCAGACTACCCTACAAATCAAGGTACGTTAACATGCTCTGACAGCCCCAAACCTCGCTGATACGTGAACAATACTTGAACAGCGTGTCGTCAACCAGTCCGAGAAGGTGATGATAGTCAGCCGTTTCCGACTGCGTCTGGTATTACCCAGGTAAAACTGACTTTGAGTATTTTGCTCTATAAGCGTCCAGTCAATGTTTCTTTCTTCGGTATTACTCATTCCTCATTTTCACTCATTGTACAGGTTTTGTGCAAGCTGTTTGTGTTTATTTACGAACACAAAAGTTAAACTGATGTACTTGGCAAAGTTGATGTATCAATTTTTGGTACCTGACATTTCCATACCAATTTCTTAGTATTTCCTCGATCAGCGTTAATATTGTAACTGGCTCTGAGACGTCCGCTTTGTAAAATTATAAAATACTGCGCTGGTAAACCTCTTACGTGATTTGATTTTCAAACAGCTGACAAAACTGAACGTGCTCAGACATTTCTCTCTTTACTTATTCTGATCATCAATAAACTGACACACAATATTTTTAGCGCAACGCAGTCTGATTTTCAATAATCCCTACAAAAGAATGGTCCTGACTAACAATAACCTATACCTTTCATGAATCACTTACCTCACAAAAATTTTCGTTACTCGAACTACTGCAATACAGCGAGCGCCAATACTGCCAGCTAAATAAAAGATTCTAACTACGGAAGGCACTAACTACCGATAGGCATAGTCAGCAAATGAAAGATTTTGATAGAGAAGAAACAATGTATTTACCTTAATAATGTTCAAGAGTCATTATATATATATTTCGTGACATCCAGTCTTAGAAATTTCCTTTTTCTGGCGGACACAGGTCCATATCGTCCGCTCTCAAAACTCCGCCATCTCTCTGCCACATCCACCTGCCCGCATCTCGTGGTCGTGCGGTAGCGTTCTCGCTTCCCACGCCCGGGTTCCCGGGTTCGATTCCCGGCGGGGTCAGGGATTTTCTCTGCCTCGTGATGGCTGGGTGTTGTGTGCTGTCCTTAGGTTAGTTAGGTTTAAGTAGTTCTAAGTTCTAGGGGACTGATGACCATAGATGTTAAGTCCCATAGTGCTCAGAGCCATTTGAACCATTTTGAACATCCACCACTGCTGGCGGCTCACCTCCAACTGAGCAACGCTTTACGCTGTTCGCATCCAACTGCCCAACACTACGTTAGTGAATATTTCAACAATGCCAACCAGACACAGATTGCAAACAGCACAGCCAGTGATTTTCATACAGAGCGCTACGTGGCGTTACCAACGTAAAAACCTAGACAGCCTACTTACAGCTTGTAGTAAATAGTCTGGCGCTCAGTTCATTGACTTAACTGAACCCTTTATGAAATAACGATCGCATATCACTATGCGATATTGTTTCATTGTCCACCTACGTAGCTGATCGTACAGCGTAGGTGACAGCCACGCACAGGACTAGGGTTCGATTCCCGGTACTGCCAAGGATTTTTCCTTGGTGGGTGCGATTGGTGTGTGGTTCACACTTAGCGTCGTGATGTTAACTGAGGAAATTCGTGAACGAGATATACCAGCCCCGCAGTCTGTCAAGTTGACAATGGGGGCAGCAGAGGTGTCTGCTCATCACACGCGTCGCTTCCACTCCTGCATCCCGCAATACCACATTCGCAAGGCACAGGGTGACTCGGCGGCCGGGGTCGATGTCTCTTTGGGCCTTCAGAACTGGACGGGCAGATCTTTAATATTGCTTCGTTTTCTGCCACTATTTCATGGTTACTTTATTGAGAGCAGCGGGCACTTGTGCTTGGAAGGGAAGTTTTGCATATTTCTCTCCGGGTAGCTGCGCTGCCATTGCGATTTCAGGTTCCAACTTGGTCTTCAGAAGGTTGTCAGTGAGACTGAATAGCAGGGACGAGTGTCCTCGGGGATTTGACCACTTTCGCACAAGTTGAGCCGCGGCCGTTTCTGTGCTTTTGTTGGCGAGAGCTGTTCCCTGTCCTCACTTGGGGGCAACGACCAGCGAGCCACCACTATTGTTCCCACACAACTATTGAGCATTAACATAAAAGCACAGGCCGTATTGGCGCCGCCCGACCACTGTGAGAAAACCGATTCCTTCCGCTCCAAAATTCTGGTGCACCCAACCGAATGGGCCACCCTCGCCACAGTGGTTTGCGAGAAGAGGTACGTTCCTCCATGCCAGCACCGAACTGCTCTTTCTTTAGGTGCGTTTTGCTCGCCTAGAGTGGGAAGTTTCTGCTGCGTTCACCTGTTTTTACATTAAATAAGCGATGTTCTCGTTCGTCACACTGGCAACAGCATTGATTGGTCCATTCCATGTAGAGGTTTTTGGGAAGTTGGACAGCTGAGCGTTGTGAACTAAGATCGGGGGCTTTCGTCTTCCAGCTGCTGTCTACTGCAAGTTGGCACACGCCAACTGTGTACTGAGCCAGATTTATAACAACAGAGACAGGAAAACGTTTCACTCATTTAACGTACACTAACCCTGTGCGAATTTTATTATTCTAGAAATCCTGACATCAATGTGCATTTTATCAAGTGATGCTAGATTTGTCTGTATGGAACGCGTAAAACTTGAAGCCCAATGTGACGAGGTTGCAAATACGAATATAAGTTTTTCTCTGCTGTCTGCGTAACTCGTGTACATTAACTACAGACTGCTATGAAAAGCTCTTCCCCAAACTGATAGAAAGTAGATATTCTTGTACTTTGCGGATATTACAGAGCGAATGCAAAGAGAACCATTAACCAGAGATCCGGCAAAAGCTGTGGAATAACAACATTTCACACTGAAAGACACATTCATTCTGATTGTGTGGTGAGAGATATGCTTGCTATTTTGTCTTCAGGTCTGGAGCAACCTGCAAGTATATTATAGTTGTTAGTGTAGGATATTAGAAACAATAGTGCGTTATTTTTTCTGAAAAACGTGTTTTCCTTCTGCTTTGAGAGTAATTCATCTCGAGCGATCTTTAATACAGTATTTCCTTCATCTTCCAGAAGTTGTGGTGTGTGGTTTGTTAATGAGTCTGAAAGTTTCACTGAAGGTGAATATTTTCTGGTGAAACATAGTGTTTGTCCAGAAAAAATAAGTATTTTCTCCATTGCAAGGATCTTTAGCGGTGTGCCAAATAGAAAGGGATAGCTTTATGTCCGACACCATGTACCACCAAACTTAAGATAGACCGCTTGAGTGTCTGATCGTCACGATTCGGTGCCTTATTCCAAGTGGTGGTCATTGGAGGTAAAGAAAAAAGTTGATTGTTCACCAAAAAATTCCAAACTTCGCCTGAAGTGACATGAAGATAGGGCCAGCGATTTTGTTCATTATGTCTGCCTGTCTCGTCCCATTCCATCCCACACTACTCCATTAAATATCTTCTCTTTTCAAAGTAGTGTATTTGTGCGGTTTTAAGTACCTGCCTTCTTGCTGTTTCGAGCCATTTACGAAGGCTCTGTTGGACTCTGACACGCTTATTCGTAAATAATTACAACTGGGAATACATTTCAAACAGCCCACAATACATTTACAACAATTAACAATCGATTTATCACAGATCACAGTCAACTGCTGGAGCCCTCATGTCATCTGTTTTATTCCAGGTGACAACCGCGTTCCACGGTGCACAACATCAGGCTCTACAAACTAGGAGAAACAAACTCAGAATAACGCACCGGAAAACAAAGTGAGCACATATACGTTATGGATGGCAATATTCTGATTGTAAATGAATTGTATGGAAATACTTGTATTATATCTATGTTATTAATTTTTTATCGTAGATAAAGCCACGATACGACTTCTATAAAAGTTCTTCCAGTCTTTGGCGGTAACGCAGCGACGCGCCCACAATCCACGCACTCTTTGCGACGAGCGGCGCGCAAGACAAGGTAGGCGGAGTACTGCTGGGCAGATTTCGTCCTCAGCACTGGTACAGTATTAAACCAGCAAAGTAGGAATCACCAGCCTCCAATCTGACTCACAAAAGAGTGTTAAACGTATTGACTGTAAAAGTAAGCTCAATCGTGTTTGTTTACTGTTGCCAGCGCTTTCGGTCTACTGATGGTTCACTAACAGAAAGCACGCGCAACAGTAAACAAACACGACTGAGCTTACTTTCACAGTCACTTAAGGAAATGCTAGAGTTCTGGGAGAACTATGACTAAAATATTATTTGTTAACTTCTCA
Source organism: Schistocerca serialis cubense (assembly GCF_023864345.2). NCBI lineage: Eukaryota > Metazoa > Arthropoda > Insecta > Orthoptera > Acrididae > Schistocerca > Schistocerca serialis. Next base: position 10,151,081 of record NC_064644.1, read on the forward strand.
CTGCTGCAAATTCAATAAATACTTGAGCCAGTCCAACTACTTTGAAAAGACTCTCTGCTATAATGACGGATTTTATGCTTTTCTCTACTTAATCTTATTTTATTGCCTTCTTTGTTTTCGTGACAAATTGGACTTGACTGTTTTTCTCGAAGAGTTCTGCTATCAAAGAAACACTATCCGAAGGTGAAATGTTGGTTAATTTGAGAACGTGGGCTTTCTTGGTCTTGTCGTCCCTCTTTCCCTCCGATCCTCCCGTAAATTCGCTCGCAGCCGACACTACCCAGAAACAATAGCAAAATACTCCTTCTCACGACAGTAAACAGACACACAAAAGTCTCATAGTGCTAATCCGCACCCATCTCTTCTCAAAACCTGCCTCTGACTCATGCGTCAAACTCCTTAACTCTGAAATCATGGCCTTTGTAACTGAAACAATACTAACGAAGTCAAAATACACCACAACTAACTTCTAAGAATGGCTCCATCATCATAAAGACCTCATACGAATAATTACAGTCATTCAGGTAGGATAAGCATGGTTGCCTCACTCACCTAAAGTAGCCCCTCTTCCGTCTCCCCCCCCCCCCCCCTCTCTAACCCCTCCCCCTGGAAATCCTTTAAACTCCTCGAAATCCACTGGCCCTCTTCATTTTGACTTTCAGAACACAGAACAGGAAATCAAGATTGAATTAAATCCCCATCCCAAAGTCTAAATCTGAAAAACCGACTGTACTCACAATGATTGCAACCTCGCCTTCCTCATCACTGTTCTCTATAATATTTCACCGTGTCTCTAACAGAGCTTGAATCTACTGCTGCCAGCAACGAGTAGAACCATCCAAAACCAAAAAATAAGCCTATAGGTGTTATAAACGCCTCCAGCACAGTTATCCACTTGCGTAAAAATGCAGGAACACTCCCGACTGCAACAAAATGCTCTCCGCAAACCCCTGTTCCACAATCCCATCCACCTGCAGCGTCTGTAATTTAACCACTCCACACACACCCGTAAATTCAATGCAACTCCGTCTTCAGGCCACGAGTGGCCTACCGCGACCATCCGGTCGCCGTGTCATCCTCAGAGTAGGATGCGGATAGGAGGGGCGTGGGGTCGCCACACCGCTCTCCCGGTCGTTATGATGGTATTCTTGACCGAAGCCGCTACTATTCGGTCGAGTAGCTCCTCAATTGGCATCACGAGGCTGAGTGCACCCCGAAAAATGGCAACAGCGCATGGCGGCCCGGATGATCACCCATCCAAGTGCCGACCACGCTCGACAGCCCTTAACTTCGGTGATCTCACGGGAACCGGTGTATGCATTGCGGCAAGGCCGTTTGCCAAATGCAAAGCATCATGAAATTAGATACCTCCCCCATCCCACCTTTAAGGTGGCAGAGTTTAGCACCTTACATGAGATTTACATGAAAATAAGTGATAAACACCACGCGGACAGGTAAAGCCGTTAGACAGAACATACCAAGGTTCCTACTGCCCGGCGGATTTGTGTCGAGGTCCGGTGAACCGGCCAGTCTGTAGATGGTTTTCCGGTGGTTTTCCATCTGCCTTGGCGAATGCGGACTGGTTCCCCTTATTCCACCTCAGTTACACTATGTCGGCGATTGCTGCCCGCACAAGTTCTCCACGTACGCGTACACCACCATTACTCTACCACGCAAACATAGGGGTTACACTCGTCTGATGTGAGACGTTCCCTGGGGGGTGCACCGGGGGCCAAACCGCAGAATAACCCTCTGGGTTCGGTGTGGGGCACCGGAGGGGTGAAGTGGACTGCGGTAGTCGTCGTGGGGTTGTGGACCACTGCGGCTGCGGCGGGGACGGAGCCTCTCCGTCTAGGTCCACGGTTAACATATAATACACCAGATACAAGGTTCATACTGGTACGTAAGATTTTGAGAACTGTGCATATCATCACTGGGAAGGTGTTTTGGACGGACACAGGAAAGAGATGTTTTGGGCTGTGGAACAAGAGAGGTGGCTGGCGGCTGGCCGGAGCTTCACACGGCGGCAGAGTGGCACCAGTGGCCGCAGGGGGCGAACATGAGACCAGGAGAGAGAGAGAGAGAGAGAGAGAGAGAGAGAGAGAGAGAGAGCGTACATGTGACACAATACAACGGTTGGAACGGGACACAAATACGGCGCGCCCATGAAAGGTGGCAGAACCACGCCAAATTTCAGAGTCCTGATTGGCCGAAAACGCGTAGGGATACATGTGAGAGGAACTGGAAAGTTTGGCAGCAACAAGAGGTAAGGACTCGGGTGTCTGGTGTGGTGCTGCGCTGGGCAGACAGGGAGTGTCTGGTCGGCGAGTAGACGTCCAGACGTAGTTAGGTTTGGAGATGTTGCCGGCAGTGCGACCAGTGATCCCTGTCCAATTGTTCATAGTTAGTGCAGTAGACAACATTCCATCAGACAACATTCCATCAGAACTACTGTCGGCCTTGGGAGAGCCAGTCCTGACAAAACTCTACCATCTGGTGAGCAAGATGTATGAGACAGGCGAAATACCCTCAGACTTCAAGAAGAATATAATAATTCCAATCCCACAGAAAGCAGGTGCTGACAGATGTGAAAATTACCGGTTACAGTTTAGTAAGTCACGGATGCAAAATACTAACGCGAATTCTTTACAGACGAATGGAAAAACTGGTACAAGCTGACCTCGGGGAAGATCAGTTTGGATTCCGTAGAAATATGGAACACGTGAGGCAATACTGACCCTATGACTCATTTTAGAAGCTAGATTAAGGAATTCTAAAAGCAAACCTACGTTTCTAGCATTTGTAAACTTAGAGAAAGCTTTTGACAATGTTGACTGTAATACTCTCTTTCAAATTCTGAAGGTGGTAGGGGTAAAATACAGGGAGCGAAAAGCTATTTGCAATTTGTACAGAAACCAGATGGCAGTTATAAGAGTCGAGGGACATGAAAGGGAAGCAGTGGTTGGGAAGGGAGTGAGACAGGTTTGTAGCCTCTCCCCGATGTTATTCAATCTGTATATTGAGCAAGCAGTGAAGGAAACAAAAGAAAAATTCGGAGTAGGTATTAAAATCCATGGAGAAGAAATAAAAACTTTGAGGTTCGCCAATGACATAGTAATTCTGTCAGAGACAGCAAAGGACTTGAAAGAGCAGTTGAACGGAATGGATAGTGTCTTAAATGGAGGATATAAGATGAACATCAACAAAAGCAAAGCGATGATAACGGAATGTAGTCGAATGAAGTCGGGTGATGCTGAGGGAATTAGATTAGAAAATGAGACGCTTAAAGTAGTAAAGGAGTTTTGCTATTTGGGGAGCAAAATAACTGATGATGGTCGAAGTAGAGAGGATATAAAATGTAGACTAGCAATGGCAAGGAAAGCGTTTCTGAAGACGAGAAATTTGTTAACATCGAGTATAGATTGCAGTGTGAGGAAGTCATTTCTGAAAGTATTTGTATGGAGCGTAGCCATGTATGGAATTGAAACATGGACGATAACTAGTTTGCACAAGAAGAGAATAGAAGCTTTCGAAATGTGGTGCTACAGAAGAATGCTGAAGATTAGATGGGTAGTTCATATAACTAATAAGGAAGTATTGAATGGGATTGGGGAGAAGAGAAGTTTGTGGCACAACTTGAGTAGAAGAAGGGATCGGTTGGTAGGACATGTTCTGAGGCATCAAGGGATCACCAATTTGGTATTGGAGGGCAGCGTGGAGGGTAAATATCGTAGAGGGAGACCAAGAGATGAATACACTAAACAGATACAGAAGGATGTAGGTTGCAGTAGGTACTGGGAGATGAAGAAGCTTGCACAGGATAGGGTAGCATGGAGAGCTGCATCAAACCAGTCTCAGGACTGAAGACCACAACAACAACAACAACAACAACAACAGTGGATACGTATCCACAAAAGCAGAATCATCTGTTCCTCTGAGAAGAGAAAACAGATTTGTGCTCGCTTGTGGCGTTCGGATGCAACATTAAGTGTTCCATTGCTGCCGCGCACTTGAGTCTACCAACTACTCCTGGCATTTTTGCAAACACAGTGTGTATCGACTCTAGATGGACTCCGCAAGTGAGCAACTTACCTTCAGGAGTTTTCGGACGTAAAGCAAGTCCACGTTTTTAGGTAAAATCGAGCTTTCACAGGGGAAAGACGACATCACGCCGGTGCCTGGGACGACCGCCGTATTCTTGGCACTGAATTACGGTAATATTAGCGCAAACAATTGGAAAAGTTGGTCACAGTAATTGTAGATGTGTACGTGTTCCACTAGATCTTTGCCTGAGCTCTCTGATTCTGTGTCTGTCTAGGTGGAGCTTCAGTAGAACAAAGATTGCGTGACCAGTATCAACCAAAGGAAATTAGGGACAGGGACGCGATAACGAAAAGAGTTTCCATTGTGCCAGTGGTAGGATACTAAGTTTAGGGAGTTGATTTGATTGGTGTTATAGTGTCTTAGGTTAGTAACATTGCTCATCCTGTGTTTAATTAATAAATTTGTTATTTGATTACATAGCACAATTAAATTTATTATCATTTCCGTAGGTTGAAAATCTCTTATTGAGAATAAAAAAATTTATTAACAGAAATTATCTTTCAAAATTGATGCAAACGGTATTAGGCGCATTATTCGCGCAGTTAAACACAGCCAAAGCCGGACAGCACCAAATAAGTAAGGATGTTTCACACACATTATACCCCAGTACGTTTCACATCGACCAATCACTTTATTCCAACAGTTCCTCATGTGCTACTCCCTTCACTAAAGATACTCATTTCATTATAACTCTCCTCCATAACATCCATCCTTCAGATGTTGACATAGCCTCCAACAGATGAACTTCGCAGTTCGGCCTGTCTTCCATCTTATTGCTCATGTTAGCTACTCTCATGACCTGTCATATTCAGTTTTCAATTACATGAAAACACTAACCTAAATTTCCTTCGTGGCAGCAGCTTAACGTCCTATTCCATAATATGGGTTCCCTCATCTTTAACAAACCTCCTTCACCCATACTCCACCCCAACACCTCTAACCATTTATCCTTAATGAAACATTCCTGTAACTACACCACACAGTACACGTACCAGCCTACACAAGCAATACCCTCTAAATGGCCCATGGCAAGGTTTCCGTTTGGTCACAAACATAATTCAGTCCTCTGCCAAGTACCTCATCGCTTCTATTTACTTAGAGGATCAAACATTAAGTTGTGCCATCATCTGTATCTTCACATTCACTCTATACCCTGTGATTTCATACTCCACATCGAGCAAACATTCTCCAACACTAGTCACACATTCTTTTTTTTTTTTAAAAAGTTAGCTGTTAGAAACAGAACAAAAAGCAAAGGATACAGGGATAAAGCAAAAGAGCGATATGTGCTGCCTTCTAAATATTTTCCTGTTGTTTGTTACTGTACATCCTTTCGAGAAAATAATTTTTCCGGATTTGAAGTGTTTCTATACTACACCTCGCCTATACTTAAAGTTATCAGACACATGTAGAATTTACTATACGACCTTTGCCAAATTATCCATTATGTACTCTGCCTTGTCCAATTATAACCTCCACTGCCATTGCCAGATCATTAATCTTCCTCTGTTCTGTGTGGTTCCTATAGCTGTCGCCCCATCCCACATATCTGAGGCCACCACTTTCTGTCTTTCCATGCTTCCTTCTTAAGGCTGCTGTATGTTGTACCGTCCATTATGTCATCCAGTATCTGGAATCTCTTCCTTCCTCGCTTCCTTTTCCCTTCTACATAACCTTCTGAAACTGTTTTTATCAGTCCGTCATTCTTTCTTAATAGATGCCCAATCCAATTTCTTTTACTTCTCTTTATTACATGTAGTAACTGTCTTTTCTCTCCCACTCTTCTGAGTACCTCTTCATTTTTTACTCGGTCCATCCAACTTACTCTTTCCATCCTCCACCATGTCCAGATCTCAAAAGCCTCCAGCCTTTCTCTGTCTTTCTTCCTCATAGTCCATGTTTCAGCGCCATATAGAAGAACACTCCATACAAGACATTTTATGAGTCTCTTCCTGGGTTCTCTGTCCAGACCGCTGCAGAAAATTCTCCTTTTCTTATAAAACAGCTCTTTTGCCATTGCTATCCTTGTTTTAATTTCTGTGGTGCACTTCCAGTCAGTGTCTATCCTGCTTCCAAGATGAATAAAATTTTGCACCTGTTCTAGTGTTTCTCCATTCAGCATAATTTTTATTTCCTAATTTCCTCCTAGTGCCAATACTTTTGTTTTATTTGTGTTAATTTTCATTCGATATATTTTTCCGTTAGTTTCAATGGTGTCCACCAAATCCTGTAATTCTTTTTCCCCTGTGGCTAGAAGGACCATGTCATCAGCAAACCTCAAACACCCTACTCTTCTTCCTCCAATTTGTGCGCCTGTATAGGCGTTCTTATCTCTAAATCTTTGAACACGATACACTCACCAGCGAAACTTACTGTGACACTGTACTCCTTCAGAATGTGCGTCTTTTCATGGACGCGTTCGTCCCTGACTTCATTTTTACGCATGGCAGTTGCATGGGGGCTTAATTAAAAGGGAAAACGATAAATGCAATAATTTTAGTAGCTGTGTGACCGGTTACGAAGCCTTGTAACCGGTTGGCCCTGACTAGTATTAGCACGCAATCTGACTGCATAAAATAAAAATAAAGAATGACAAGGAATTTCCATTAACACAATAGATTAATTAAGTCCCCTGCAAGTGTAAAAGCTACGAAACAACAAAACACAAGTGTAACTGTTCTGTGTGTGGTAGTGTGACTCAACGTAGATGTGTCTGGCTCGGTTCTTTCTCAATACGACAAAATATTTTAAATACCATTTACAATAAACTAATTGAAAAACCAGAAATACTATAATTGCACATAGAAACCAGAATTACAAGTCTAATAAATGAACACGAGCCAGATGCTTTGTTTACTGTACGTGTGAGCAAGAGGCATTGTCATTAAAGAAAACTGTAATACCTTTTTACTTCACTATATATTGACGAAAATTTTCCATTACACCAGCATCATAAAAGCCCATCTCCTCAAATACACTCTGACAATTGCAACTTCTTCCATCTATACATTACACCAACCGAACAGCATCTACTCTCTCGCCCAACACAACAACAACTGCTCTTGACATTCTCTGAACTACTACTGCGCCAGTGGAGGCAGCGGAATAATAATCTTTGGCGCAGTCTCTGGCTCTGTGACTCAGTGTAGACACCTTTCACAGTGCGTGGTCCCATCGAACAGCACATGTGGAGAAGCTGCTGGAACGAGATGGTATTCGGCGAATGTAATGGACTGGCCATTCCCCCGACTTAAATCCCGTTACGCACGCGTGGAATGTGTTGGGCAGATGTACCGTACCGCAGCACGTCAACTTGCGCCACCCAGTACCCAGCGGTTGCCAACCGCACTGGAGGAAGAATGGAACGCCCTACGAAAAGAACTGCTTACCGACGTTGTGGCGAGCAAGGGGGCACGTTGTAACTCATGCACTACCGTCCATGGTGATCACACGCTCTATTAAGAATCATGTGACGGCTTTTGTGTGAACAGTTCGAAAAGCAAATAAATACACTAACTATTAACCCGCGTTTTCGATCTGATTTTAAAAGATAACTCTCATCCCCATGAAGTTTGCGAAGTAAGTTTCAACCCAGGAATTTTCTGCAATTAATGGGTAGGCTAGTTCAAGAGTAAGAGATGTAAGACGTATATATTTCTATTGTCTATTGTCAAACCACAATTTATGAAAGATGTTTATATTTTATTAATAGGATTGAGTAGGAATAATTAATATTTGTCTTTTTGTAAATAATTGTGGTAGCAGGGAATCTCTGCACCAAAGTATTGTTGGCGGGAGATACCGCACATTGATATAATTTTAAAAAGGGCGAGAGAGACGGCGTATGGATACATTTTAAGAAAAGAGCGGGAAAGACCGCGCATTGATACATTTTGTAATGGTAGCAGGGATTGTCTGCACCAGAAAGCATTGTTGGCGGGACAGACCGCACTTTAGCGTTCGTAGGAAGTCAGTAGTAAGCGAGATGTGAAGCGAGACGGTAGCAGGTCTGAAGCGAGAGGTTGAGAGGAGCGGTGTGCCTGCCAGCCACCAGCTACGATTTACAAGAGATTATAAACGGATGTACAGAGACATCAGCTAACTATTATCATAAGAGAAACTAATATTATTGATTTTTTTTTTTTTTTTTTTTTGAGAACGTCAAGATTACTGAAGATATTTACGCAATGCTAGTTGTAACATTATTGTAAAAATAAGTCCCATTTGAACGTTTGTAAAATCATTTCATTACCAACAGTAAATATTTGAAGAATCGTTTTCAGAACATAATTAATTTTTGCCACCAATATCGCATTACTGATTATAATCCATCCAAAAAACCATCAACGTAAAGCTTTGCAAACTTTCATTTTTGTCAAGAAAAAGTTTAACTATGAATTACGTAACTTCAGTCAAATTAATTTAAGAATAACGCCAGCTTTGCTATTAAAGAATAACATCAGCTTTGGTAATAAATACAGCCACTTATTATGACAGCCCAGCAGCAGCTAATAGAGCATAGTAAAACAGAGTAAGTATATTCATGTCGCAGTTCGATGTAGCAGTCAGATGGCGATCCAGCAACAGAAAAAAAGGTAAGGAACAGTTTTCGGTTATTGCAGGTAAAACGAGTGAGGGCCACGACGACGACACATTCACCGAGCGAGGTGGCGCAGTGGTTAGACACTGGACTCGCATTCGGGAGGACGACGGTTCAATCCCGCGTCCGGCCATCCTGATTTAGGTTTTCCGTGATTTCCCTAAATCACTCCAGGCAAATGCCGGGATGGTTCCTCTGAAAGGGCACGGCCGACTTCCTTCTCCATCCTTCCCTAATTCGATGAGACCGATGACCACGCTGTCTGGTCTCCTTCCCCAAAACAACCAACGACGACACATTCTATGTTTCGTCGAAATAATCAGCAAATCGCTTTTAATAAGGAGCATTTAAATTTCTATGCGAAGATTGCACTCATTATTATTGAGAAAGAGAATTAATTTCAAAGGGAAGAATTCATTTGTTATTATTAAGCAAGAGATAGAAATCCTAAGGGAAGGTTTCATAGGTTATTGTAGAAGGGAAGGTTGCGTAACAAAAGGGATATAGAGGAGACGGCAAGGTTTCAGAGAGAGAACTCAGAAAAATGTACGTCTCCGGCCCTTGAAAAACTTAGAAAAGAATTGCAAAGATATTCTCAAATGTTAGTGTGTTAACTTCATTTGAAGCTAATCTCTGCGTAATCGCGGTGGCTTCAGTGAAATTTTTGCCATTGAGTAAAAGTGTCGTTTCAGTTCGTGTCATTGCGTATTTCTTTCAGTTGACTTATATGGCATGCAGCAGCATTTTTTCCAAGTTTCAGCGGGCTACGTTACGTGGCAGCGAGACATCATATGAAAGTTACTTTTATGCTTAGGTTTTGCACACAAGTGTAGTGACATCGACGACGCAGTTCTGGCACGAGAGAGTGTCGCGGAACAGTAAGAGCACGCAGCACGCCGTCACAGGAGAGCAGAGCAGAGCAGGGCGCGCTTGCGGGCCGGGCTGTGGCGCTAAGTGCATACAATCCGCATCAATTAACGCAGTTGTCGCAGCGGGCCCAGTTTAATAGCGGCTCCAATTCATGTTTCGCCGCGGCGACGCCACCGTCGTATCCTCCCCCACCTGCCCCCCCCCCCCCTCCTCTCTCTGTCTCTCTCCCTCTCCACCCCGTGCGTCTGTCCTCTTCCTGCCCGCCCCCACCTTCTGCCGTCCTCTCTCTCTCTCTCTCTCTCTCTCTTCTCTGCCCCCCCCCCCCTCAGGCCACCCCCCCGCCGCCGACCCTCTCGAGTGCAATCGATACTAACTCCGCCAGCTGCACACGCCCGCACGCCGCCGCGCAGTCGATCCCTCCGCTGTCGACTCCGCCGCCGCCGCCGCCGCCGCACCGCAAGGGGATTCCCCCACCACCGGCGGCCGCAACCCCTGTGGCGTGACACCGCTTCTGTTACACGGGCCTCGGCGCCGCCGCCGCCGCCGACGACGACGACGTCGGCGTTCGATAACCTCCGCCCCCGCCGCCCCTGCCGCCGCCGGCTCGGCCGCCGCTGCCGCCAACGTCGCGACGCAAACATTTCCTTTCGGAGGAGCGTGACGCCTCCACAGCTGCGTAAACAGGCGCTGGCGTATAACACAGCCACGTGCGCACACACACACACACACACACACACACACACACATACACACACACAATACTCCTGCACACTCTATTCCGCTGTGTGCTGAAATTTCACAGTGTACTCTCGCACCGCCTGGCGTCGTTACATTTTCCCCCTATCTCTTCAGCGATGAAAACAACCGCCAGAGAGAGAGAGATAGCATCAGCCCAACTCAGACTTGCTTTTACAGATTGTCTTACACACAGTTGTTGGACAATTATTCGTCAAAAAAATCTTCTGCATTGTTCTTTTGTCACTATTTCTCTTAGGTTTGGGTTGTGGATCATGAATTCCTGCGTTTATTGGACATGTTTCACAAAACACTTTGTTAAAATTTATTTGTATGCGTGGTGTCTCTTCCTTCGAAAGAACAGCCACCGCGCAGATCTCGCAGCTGTGAAACACTGCATGTATATTGAATGGGGGGGGGGGGTCACTGCTGTCGGCTGTAGTGGAACATTAAGCGGAATAAACGGCGACGAGTGAAAGTGTCTACCGCACTGGGATTCGAACCCGGAACCTCCTGCTTACTAGGCAGGTGCGGTAACCACTGCCTCCTGTGGGAGTATCTGAGTAGCGAACGGGAGTATAATAGACAGGGACTGCGGTTAGGTGGGGCTCGGTGGGGGTGTGTATAGGCCGTGAGGCGCACCCAGATAGTCCGTGCAGTTCGATAACGTTGTGTCACCGGCCTAGTAAGCAGCACATGCCGGGTTCGAATCCCGCTCATGTACACATTTTCACTCGTCGCCGCTGATTCCGCTTTATGACCCGCTACAGCAGACAGCAGTGATCCCCCTTGTTAAGAGCTTCACGTGTATCCTCTATCCACTGTAATTCGTTATACGACAATTACGAATGTGATGATTTATACTGTTTAGAATCCACAGTCATTACAAATCAGTTTGAACATTTATAGGCGTACTATGCAATATGTCTAGAATCAAACGCTTGCGAAGAAAAATCAGGAAGTCTGAAACACATACTTTTAGCGGCTGATCACGGCGGAGGTCCGAGTCCTCCCTCGGGCATGGGTGTGTGTGTGTTTGTCCTTAGGATAATTTAGGTTAAGTAGTGTGTAAGCTTAGGGACTGATGACCTTAGCAGTTAAGTCCCGCAAGATTTCACACACATTTGAAACACATACTTTTGAGTGTGAGGCCACTAATGTAACGACAAAGCCGACGTTTCGACCATGTTTGCAGCGATCCTTTTCAGTGCGACTAAACTGCTGCAGAGTACCACCACAAAGACGTTGAAAACACCTGCTTTTTATGTTACTGTCTCACAATGACGTGACCTAGCACTCAAAAGTATTTGCTTGAAACTGATCATACCCATTTTAAGTCCACTCAGGAAACTAAACCCTACATTTTGTTTTTCTTTTAGGCGCTCACTTCAGAATATGGCTTACCAGCATGTGTATCTAAAGTTACACGGCCATTTCTTCAATGAATACTATGACCAGTTACACGAACTTTACTAACAATATGATAGAATACTTATTCCGTAAAAAGCATAGCTCGTCGCTTACGTCAGAATGACAAACTGAGAACCCTACCTGCACCTGTATCAAAGAAATTGCTTTCCATACTTGAATTTCATGTCAGTATTATTAGTAAACAACGATATCGGCTAAGTCGTAGCCAGAAATCTTGATACTTTTGTTATATGATTTCTGGCACACCAAACTATTCGGCGTCGTGCAATATAACGCCGGTAACTGCGTTTCTGCCTTCTAAAGTTATGATTCATCATCTCACAACGAGCAAACACCAGAAGCTGGTGACGCAGACGATACGTTGGATGCATCCACCGTTTGAAGGTACACATCATATTCAATCTTTGTTAAGAGACAACGCCTTCTAAGACAGTCGACATGAAGGAAAGATTTATTGCTAACGCGCCCAACTGTCTGAAGTATAGACACAGGTATTACAGTACCGCCTGGTTACAATTAAACTGACGATGTTCCGAGTGCTTATTGTAGGCTGTTTACATCGCAAGACGCTGAAACATCTTAGGTATGTTCATTAATCGGTGCACTCGCGCAGTGTGCTGACAAAATAACATTTCCACTTTCGGCCAACAGATGAAAACATGGCGCTGTGAGCAGTCAGAGTGGGGTGTGAAAAGGGAAGGAACGATCAAACACATGGTAACGGTAGCTCTGGAACATTTATTACGATGTGGTTACAAGTTACATGTGTTCAGTATGGTATCCCGACTCAGCAAAATGCTGCATCAGTAACCAAGGCATGGTCGACAGCTGCTCCCAGCGAGACCGGTGTATTGAGAACGATATGTCGACTCATGCTATCTTCCAGATCAGGTCCAGTCCAGTCCAGATATATCAGTGGCAGACACGGTCCTTCAAACATCCCCACAATCACAAATCATCTGGACTTAACGCCGGAGGATCTGGAAGGCCACGTATCTTCAAACTGCCTAGCGATGATACGGTCGTAACCGAAGGTTTGTAGAAGCAAACCTTTCACGTGGCAAGTGACGTGTGATGTGGCCCCGTCTTGCATGAAAACGTGTGCACACAGTTGCATTCTTGCAAAGCTGAAATCACGTGTTGCGCAAGGAGGTCCCTGTGCCCTGCGAATGTTATTGTACACCTAACAGGCCCGCGAGGTGTCATCTCGTCGAACAAAAATGGACCAAAAATGAAGGAGCTCCTGAAACCACACAGTACAGTGGATGTCCTTGCACAGCACGTGGCGAACTACAACCCCTTATGTGACATTTCTGTGCATTCACAGCATCATGCAGGGTAAAATATGCCTCGTCTGTCCAAAGAATATTCCCCAGCCACACGACATCCAAATCTATGTGCTTCAAAAAACGAAGGGCAAAGTCATGGCGTTTAGCCTGTCTTGATGCTTCATTTGGTGCCGATACATAGTATTGTAGGTGTACTAGGGTAAAACACGTTGTCCAGCGAAGTGACAACCCCCGCGACACAGTTCGAGTACTTGTTGCACAAGTTAAGACATGTGCTGCAAGGTCGGCTGTAGCTACAACAACTCATTCAACAGCTGCCTTGGGAATAGCAGCCTAACTCTCCCAGCTGCACCACATAACTCACCTGTTCCTTCAAATTTCTTGATCATGTCTTTTAGCCCATTTATTGACATGGGACGCCTTCGCAGACCTTTGTGTCGGCGATATTAACGCAATCCAATGCTGCAATTGTTGCCGTTCTGATAAAACAACAGTACAAGCAGTGCACGATCTTTCCTCTGATAGGTATTTATTTTTGTGCGGATGGATTCAGCCTTCTTATCCCACTCACTTCACAAAAACAATCAACACACATCGCCAAGGGATGAACAGCATATTGACCTCAAAACAGGAAACACTTCACAATCTGACCACACGCGGCGCCGTATTTTCACCTGGTAGGAGGAAGTGGAACTATAATTTTTCGGTATATTCCGCGAGAATACCGATTAATGAGCATACCTACGATGTTCCAGTGTCCTGCTATTCATACACTCCACACTGCAGCTCTAGGAACATCGTCAGTTTAATTATAATCACTTGGTATTGTTGTTATTGTTGTGGTCTTCAGTCCTGAGACTGATTTGATGCAGCTCTCCATGCTACCCCATCCTGTGCAAGTTTCTCCATCTCCCAGTACCTACTGCAGCCTACATCCATCTGAATCTCCGTAGTGTATTTATCTCTTGGTCTCCCTCTATGATTTTACCCTCCACGCTGCCCTCCAATGCCAAATTGGTGATCCCTTGATGCCTCAGAACATGTCCTACCAACCGGTCCCTTCTTCTCGTCAAGTTGTGCCACAAACTCCTCCTCAATTCTATTCAATACCTCCTCATTATTTACATTAGTTATGAGATCTACCCATCTAATCTTCAGCATTCTTCTGTAGCACCACATTTCGAAAGCTTCTATTCTCTTCCTGTCCAAACTATTTATCGTCCATATTTCACTTCCATACATGGCTACACTCCATACAAATACTTTCAGAAACGACTTCCTGACACTTAAATCTACACTCGATGTTAACAAATTTCTCTTCTTCAGAAATGCTTTCCTTGCCATTGCCAGTCTACATTTTATATCCTCTCTACATCGACCATCATCAGTTATTTTGCTCCCCAAATAGCAAAACTCGTTTATTACTTTAAGTGTCTCATTTCCTAATCTAATTCCCTCAGCATCACCCGACTTAATTCGATTACATTCCATTATCCTCGTTTTGCTTTTGTTGATGTTCATCTTATATCCTCGTTTCAAGACACTGTCCATTCCGTTCAACTGCTCTTCCAAGTCCTTTGCTGTCTCTGACAGAATTACAATGTCATCGGCGAACCTCAAAGTTTTTATTTCTTCTCCATGGGTTTTAATACCTACTCCGAATTTTTCTTTTGTTTCCTTTACTGCTTGCTCAATATACAGATTGAATAACATTGGGGAGAGGCTACAACCCTGTCTCACTCCCTTCCCAACCACTGCTTCCCTTTCATGTCCCTCGACTCTTATAACTGCCATCTGGTTTCTATGCAAATTGTAAATAGCCTTTCGCTCCCTGTATTTTACCCCTTCCACCTTTAGAATTTGAAAGAGAGTATTCCAATCAACATTGTCAAAAGTTTTCTCTAAGTCTACAAATGCTAGAAACGTGGGTTTGCCTTTCCTTAATCTTTCTTCTAAGATAAGTCGTAAGGTCAGTATTGCCTCACGTGTTCCAATATTTCTACGGAATCCAAACTCATCTTCCCCGAGGAATCACTCGGTATAAGTAAAGCTAAATTTTACCTGTTGGTATAAATTTGAATTACGGTAACCATACCTCAGTAGAAAAAAATACATGATCCCTCTCAGTCAGAAAGGAGTGCTAGCCTAGAAAATTGGGTGTCACTGGTAATGAACCATCCGTGTGAGATACACATTCCTTGTATTTCATTTGGCAGAGAGTGGTCCATTACAGGTAATACTCAAAGGCGTTTCATCTAGGTACCACAACTGCGTAGTACTGTGTCCGCCAGCAGATACTCTACATAGCCAGGCAGGGAGGGGGCGCCAGACTTCAGAGCCAGCCTCCAGAGAAACTGTAGGAAGAACGTCAAGCCAATACTTCTCAAGTGACTGTCGATTCGCCAGGCACGGATATAAGCGGACGCACGGCCCCACTCAGACGGACGTTCCATTCGAGCGCAAAATGTCGAGCGTGACGGATTCTTGCAATGCGATCGCGTACTCGGTCTCGGTCGGGGACACTCGGGGATCGACCGGTCGGCAGCCTTCGAATGTCTGCTCGTCGGAAATTACTGTCTATCAGCATACAACGACCCAGGCTATAGAAGAGCGAGAGCATTATGGATAAGGAGTTGGATCTAATGTCACCAACTGTTATGGTTAATAGCTTAGATCCCACACAGTAGGGACTCGCTTCTCTGCTGTTCCTGGAATCTCACTGACCGGAGCAGAACTGTGTTCAGTGATGAGCCCCACTTCGAACTGAGCCCCAGTCATCAGCGAAGACTTGGCTGGAGACGCACCATACTGTGGTGGGATACCAACCTGACCGTTATGGCAAGCCATCCTGGGCTTACGTTTCAGCAAGATAATGCCCGCCCGCACACGTCGAGAATCTCTGCTGCTTCTCCTGGTGCTTGTCAAACCTTACCTTGGCCAGGCCGCCGGATATATACCCAGTTAAGAACGTTTGCAGCATTAAGCGCAGGGTCCTCCAACAATCTCGGGTTTGACGATCTAACGCGCCAGTTGGACAGATTTTTGGCACGATATGCCTCACGAAGACATTCAAGAACTCTGTCAATCAATTCCAAACCGAATATCTGTTTCTGTGGGGGCCTGAAGTGGACCAACGCGTTATTAAATTGGTCAGTTTGTGAAACTCTTCCTCTTGAATAAATCATCCAATTTTTTTGGAATTGTAATCATTGGTATGTCTGTGCATGTACATCACATCTACAGATTTCCGTCCCATTCTAACGCACCACATATTAGAATCCATAGGGTATTTCAGACACAGTGTCTCAAACTATTGCGCTACAGGAGATCTAACCCAAACTAAAGCCTATGTTCTAATTAACAATATTAACTAATTAAATGCCCTGTTATTTGAAGAGTAATAACTTCATGTAGATTCTTTACAAGAAAATTTTAACACTAATAATAGTATGTACAGATCAGTGATGAGCACTAAATATAATTGAAACCCCCCTGCTAAACCCAAAGGACAGGACAGGTAGTTGGAATTGTGGAAAGGGGCCAAAGTGAGCGGCTGTCTGTTACACTCGAACACATACAACTTCATTTATTTGACAAAACATTACAGCACAAATTCTTGAACTTAGTTATCGGTTGAATAAGCCACACTATATTATGCCTTAAGGGCACAACCACTTTAATTCAAAAAAAAAAAAAAAAAAAAAAAAAAAAAAAACGGCTAAAAGCCATTAACTCAAAATTCAGACGCCAAAAAGAATATTTATAAGGCAGAAGGCCTTATGTTAACTAAGTTCTATAATTTGGCTGAGGGCCCAAAAATCTAACACTTGAAAAGCAACAACCTTAATTTAAAGACGGCTGAAGGCCGATGATTTAAGACTCAAGGTAAAATTAAATTAAAAAAAACCACAAGGCAGAAGGCCTTATCTTCAATTAGGCCGAAGGCTCCAAACAGTCTGATGCTCGAAAGACAGAGATTCTTAATTTAAAAACGGCTGAAGGCCCCATGACTTAAAACTCAAGGTAAAATAAATTTAAACAACACAGCCTTATCTTAAATTAGGCTGAAGCCCCCAAACAATCTAACACTTGATAAGCAAGGAACTTTAATTTTAAAACAGCTAAAGGCCCATGACTTAAAACATAAGTAAAGTAATTTTTATTAGACAGGAGGCCCAAGGCTTTATCTTTAAGCAATATATTAATCAGGCTGAAGGCCCAAACCATCTAACACCTGACAAGAAAGAAACTTTTAATTTTAAAATGGCTGAAAATCAAACCGGTTCAAATGGCTCTGAGCACTATGGGACTTAACATCTGAGGTCATCAGTCACCTAGACTTAGAACTACTTAAACCTAACTAACCTAAGAACATCACACACATCCATGCCCGAGGCAGGATTCGAACCTGCGACCGTAGCAGCAGCACAGTTCCAGAGTGAAGCTCCTAGAACCGCTCCGCTACAGCAGCCACGAAATAGCTGAAGGCCCATGACTCAAAATATCACTAAAAACAATTCAACTTTAATTCAAGACCATCGGCTATGAGGCATACAAATAAACACAACAGAAAATAAGAAAAGGCAGTGCAGCTAACGGCACTCAGAAATTTCGGGTGTCGGCCAGCTGTTGAAATACTAACGCTCACTTAGGTGAGACAGGCAGTTGGCCCAACCATTCTCGATCCGACGACAACCCAACCAACAGACAGTCAATAGACCCACTGACAAGGTTACTTGCACTCCACTCGACGAGCACACAACTGGGAGTTCAATGCAAACGTATAAGGCATGGACGCCGACAACCAAGCATACATTAAGCTGTCTAACTACACACTGTGCTGGACAGCGACGACACTGTGAGGAAGGGACACTGCCTAAAATTTACGTCAACGGCCACAAGGCAGAAAATTCCGCTGGTGCACTTCAATTACAAATAACCAAATACAGTTAGACTCCACCCGACGGTGGCTAAACCTTCACCAACACGAACACACACGTTGTTGCTCACGGGAATGTCCCAACAGCCAACAACGACAACAAAACGGCACAATGTGAACAGTCTTGACTTGCTGATAAGTTAAATCCAAACCCAACTTTCGTGTCCAGGGTCGGTGAGCCACGGACCTCGTGGCAACGGGAACAGCCCCCCACACTCCGACACTGCCTAGCGACCGCCAGCGCGCCCGACCGAACTATGTCCCGCGGGGATTTCCTCGCTGCTCGACGCCAACGGACCGACTGCCACACATCAAATAACTGAGCAGTCGGCATCACAAGCTACACACAGTTACACGAACACTTGCACGAAGGACTAGACAATGCTAACGGCAGCGACTGTGCAATAACAAGGACGAATCTCGAGTCGGCGCACGCAGGCAACCCATAAGCGATCGCCGGCCAACATACACGTCGTGCGACAAGACGACTGACCGACCAACCAAGGTGTTCCACACTCGAGTGACATGTATCGGCAACCGTGGGGCGAGTCATGGCTGTCCGGACCTCACTGCAGCCGCGCCCCGACTGAACTGCCGCGTCCTAAGTCAAATACTGCCAGGTCCGCACTGCACTGCTAGCGCCTCCCAACTCACTGGCAGATCCGAACTAACTCCCGAACACACGACAACCGGGAAGTAATAGCAGTGAGCAAAGATAATACGCCAGGGCTTATATCGATAAGCGCCGCTGCTGCCGCTCACGGGCAGGCAAGGCGGCAACTCAGTGCCACCAGTAATTGAAATCAAGATAACGAGGTGGTAGTTCTGTGAAAACAGGATGTCAAGTGAGATGTGGCACGAACACGAGCCACGCATGGCTCAATAATGTCAACAATTGTCAGGGAAATCTTGTTATTTTTATTTTCAAATGTTCAAAAAAATGGTTCAAATGGCTCTGAGCACTATTGGACGTAACATCTGAAGTCATCAGTCCCCTAGAACTTAGAACTACTTTAATCTAACCAACCTAAGGACATCACACACATCCACGCCCGAGGCAGGATTCGAACCTGCGACCGTAGAGGTCGTGCGGTTCCAGACTGTAGCGCCTAGAACCGCTCGGCCACTCCAGCCGGCCCACATTCTATACACCTCGCTACTTGCTTACTTTGCCACGTAACTTGTGTTGCTTATTTTGATTATATTTGCGGCTTCTTGTTGTAATGCTGCCTTTGAATATGCGAGCTTCCCGTATGCTAATTCCATACTGTGTTCCAGTATTTTTGTACCTCTCACTGTGTTAGCGTCATTTCCCAATTAGATCCGAATTATACAGAACTTATCGCTCTATTCATCTCATTCTGAATTATGTCAAGCACTACATCAAATAAACAACTCTTAATCTCAGTCTTCACTTAGACTGCCGGCCGCCGGTGGCCGAGCGGTTCTAGGCGTTTCAGTCTGGAACCGCGCGACCGCGGGCATGGATGTGTGTGATGTCGTTAGGTTAGTTAGCTTTAAGTAGTTCTAAGTTCTAGGGGACTGATGACCTGAGATGTTAAGTCCCATAGTGCTCAGATCCATTTGAACCATCTTCCCTTAGACTACAAGATCGTTTAACTTGTCCTACAACTTCTCCTTGCAATGCGACTCATTAAAAAAATGTTACTGGTTGTATTCCCAACTGGATCATTTCGCTGTGTCGTCATCGTTCTTGTGCACACTGTCATACTGCTATACTGACTTCGCTGTTGTTCTTTTCTTTCAAGAGTGCGAAGAAGATAAGGTAACAAAGGATGGTACCGTTGCTCTAAAATATTCTTTTTTTTTTGTGCCTCACTTAATTGTTTTATTTCTTTACGCTAAATCCAAATGCTGAATGAGATACGATTTCTGGTAAGATAGTGAATTTTGCTTTGGGGGGAAAACCATTAAGTTTCTGACCGCTGTCGTAGTGTTCTGAACGGTGTAGCGAATCACAGAGATTCACAAAAGGTGACGTTTGCGTGTGGCGTGAGGAGAATTAATGGATTTCATGTTCATGTGAGCTTTCCAGTCCACCAGCATCCGCCAAGAATGCCCTGTGGTACTTGCAGAATTGATTTTAGGATTTGTCGGACACAACCTTTGCGGTGTGGACCACGTTATTCTGCTTTTCTGGGATGGGGGAGGGTGGGGGGAGTGAAGGCCGTATTGTGCACTACTCGATGCTGTTTCTTTAATATGTTCACCAGCTTGTGCGACTAGAAAATGTTGTTAATGCGAATCTGTGCCACCCTCTTGGAAGTCAGTGCAATAATACATGTTGCTCTGATTGCCGTAGTTGAGCAAAAATAATATTTGTTAAACTTAAAACTTTTATGAGTAACTTTTTCAGTCAGGATTCAAAGGTAACATTGACACAGTAAATGTAGCTTGTTTTGCATTAAGATACGATTCAATTATCAGAGCTAAGGCTGTATAAAGTGGACATACTGCGGTCATTGAAATGTCGACTCTTTCAGAGGTAGGTGAGATGCGAGGTGGTATTCCGCCGACATCCACAAGCGATTACCGGACCCGGCGCATGCTGGAGCACGATGGGTGAAGAGGGAGGGGGAGGGGGAGGGGGAGGGGAGAGGGGAGACAGAATGCTTGAGTCCAGTCAGTGAAACTCTGGGTGCTGATGGGACCCAAGGTCGGTGAAATCGCAGCCTCCGGGGTGGCAACCCATTTACGAGGAGAGCAGCGACTCCTTAAACATTTCCAGTTTAAATGCTCACAGTTATCAAAAGAAGGACGATATTGAACTGTAGGTTGTGCCAGTAAATTCCTGATTTTGTTTAACAAACTTTATCCACGAAAATCCAAAGGCGACCTTACACGAGGCATAAATACCAAAATTTCGAGAAACTTTTACCAGAATGACAATACAATTTAACCAGCCAAAATCCTGACAATATAAACATTACAGGATGTACACAACTGATTGAGTCATATCAGTATCTGTTACAACTGCCCAACGCACA
Source organism: Schistocerca serialis cubense (assembly GCF_023864345.2). Taxonomy (NCBI): domain Eukaryota; kingdom Metazoa; phylum Arthropoda; class Insecta; order Orthoptera; family Acrididae; genus Schistocerca; species Schistocerca serialis. The sequence continues at coordinate 10,172,057 of NC_064644.1, forward strand.
GGCAATTTGAAGCAATTGTTAGAATCCACGAATAAATTTATAAAAGTCACTATCATAATGGCCAGGGCCCATTAAAGGAAAGACAACTTCTTAACTGATCACATAAAATTATTTTTTAAAATAAACCACCACATTAAATTTTAAAGCAAACAAGAAACAGTTAATGGTGGAATAACTCTTTAAGTAATTGACGAAATAAAAGTTTAAAAATAGGAAAAAATAGCAGATGATGAAATTAGTCTTTAAAATATACAATATAAAAAACAGTTTTTAAATCTGAGGTATAGTTAATGGAGGAACTAGTCACCTCCCCATAAAGGCTTATTTAAACAGACAAAATAGCAAACAGTGGTATTAAGGCTAAAAGTCTCACCACAGTACTCGGCCTTTCACAAGAACATTTACATTAGAAAACCATGCCAGGTGGCAGTACAAAGCGAGAGACCATTAAGTTCTGCCTCAGGTAATACATAAACAAGGCGGAAAACTGAACTGTCACACACGTCATTATGTACAAAAGCGTTATGGAGCACTAGAAAAAGAAAATAACACTTATGCTTCATGACCCAGAGATAGAAATGAGACTGACTCAGGTTTAGCAAAGAAAGATAAACGAAAGACAGTTCAGTAAAGGCAATCCAATTTGAATCAGCAGTGGCCGCCATGAATGGCACAAATAGATCGTTAAATAAAATTACTCTTACTCACTGAACTCATTAACAAGTTGACGGAAATTCGATAAACGAGCGATAAGAGTACACACACATAACAAATTTTTCTTAATGCATATAAACAAGTAACAGATATGATAATTAGTTGGCAGCAAGAAAATCACGTTTTTACCTGTAAGATAAGCTGATATTAAAATGCAGTGCATGCACGATATGTGCAACTTTCAAATTTGTCAATCACCCACAAAGAATGAATTTTAAAGCTTATAGTTTCAACGGCCACGCACGACTGTCTGTTGCGTGTTACCAGTCAAAGGCCACATTTAATTACGCTCTCCTTTACACAGCAGAGCTTAGTGAAGACCTGAAATTCACAAACTTTAATTAGATAGTTTATACATGAAATAACACATAACAGCTGGCGATAAATGTCTTACTGAATCAATGCAAAATCTCACCCAATAGAAGTAACATCGCCTGACCCAAGTAAACAGGTGAATCATACACCATAATAACTGAATTTTCGGCCACTTGCCGATTAACATCGAATAGAACAATGAATAACATGTACTGACGTCTGTTATAATAAGGCAACGGCCTCGCTGCCGCTAACAGTCTAGTCACTGTCTCACAATCAGGCACTAGGTAACCAGGGTGCTGACTTACAATCCGCACAAATGCTTCAAGTTCACAAAGAAAGCTGCTCACCATTAATTTCATGCAATGACCTTCCAACGGCTGAGTGTTGAACCCCTTTCAAAAAGTAAGTGCCATTGCATCAGTTACTGGATACAGTCGCGGCTGTCTCAACTCCACTACGTTCAGGTGCTGTTCAAAATAAACACACCCACCACGGCCGTGGGCACCAAGCGTCACCTCCTGACGCCAGGTACCACACTCCACTCGGTGCAGAGCCAGGACTTCGTCCACATACGGCTCATGCCTGCCTCTGTATCAGTATGCAGAACCGAACCGCCGCCACCTAGTGATGGCGTCTGCTGGAGTTGCCGGGTGGCCCATCAGAGGGGTAGCTGGACTACGGCGATAACAAAGGCAAGTCACCGGTATAGCAAGTGCACGGCACAAATACATTTTTGTAAACAGATACATTGGATCCAACTAAAGTTCACCAGATGTGAGCTCCTCGCCCATACGTATTCTTTCCTCGCTCTGTTACCATCGTTTGCAGTACGGATCAGCAATAAGCAGACAAGCGTTGACTGCAAGATATGGCGGAGAACAATATTTTTTTCCTTCTTATATATAACAGTTTCCTTACTTTCCTCCCCACATGAGTATTCTCGATGTCTTTACTGACTCGTTATGTTACAGGATCCATACCTTGTTTTATAACGTTCTGGTCATCACTCATTGTTTGTGGTTTTGTCTGGGTTTCTTACTGTGTTTTCGACTACCTGGTCATGCTTGTAATGCTAAAGTAAACTGCCAGTTTCCTCCAAGCCATCTTCTGCCACCTGCCCTGTAGAATTCATTTTTGTTACGTGACAGTTGATAATCACTATCAGGGCTGTAATTTAATTGCTCACCCTAATTTCTAATCTGAAGGGGAGGAAGCTGGGCAGGAAGTGTATGCAGAAGTTTGATATTACATTTAGCTTTCCCCAGTAGAAGCTATTTCAGACACATTACATACTTGGCAGATGTACTGGCAGTTAAATTTTCCCACCAGGAAGAGTTCAAAGATGGAACAGCAAGCTTTGAGCATGAACGAACACAATTTCATTTCTTATTTAGATACAAGAATCATAGTCACTAGATTAATTTAGAACAATTTATTTTCTTCAAGTCCGTGTTTTCAAAAAAGTTATTATGTCAAACTTTGGTATACTATGAAACAATTGTACTTGTGGGTACCATGTCCCAGTGTGGAAAAACATTATTCTTTAAATTATGTTCAATGACAGTAGAAAGTAGGTTAAATTATTAACCTGATGTAAGATAAAATTTTGGTTCATTTTTGCTTCTGTCAAGACAGTTATTTATTATAGTAAGCCTGCACTATAACCTAAGGCAAGGATTAATTTCCTAAACATACTTTTCTTATGCTCATCTTTTGCTAACACAAACAATTCTGTGTATGAACTTGAGGTGCCATATGTACACCCACGTCATGCATTCAAGTAACAATCAACCAGGCAATATTTTGCCTTGCCTTTTTGCTTGCCCTAATGGAAGACTGCATTTGCTGGTTACGGTGAACTTTTGAGTTTTCTTAGATTAAAGGCGCTCAGGCTAGTCGAAAAACGAGTTTTGCACTGTTGAGAGGCTTTTTTTTTTGTTCATTTCGTAAGGGCGAATGGGTGACGTGACGTTACCGTCACAATGGGACGATGTTTTTTTTCACGTATCGCTACGCAATATTATTTCATTTTTTGCAGCTATTAATCAGTTATCTAGTGAGTATTCTGGAGCAGTGTGACAGAGGAGGCAGCCATGCACTCGCCGTGGTGGGCGGTATCTATAGCCTTATTCGTTGGCAGTAAGAGAGACGCTGATCCCATTAAGTCGAGCGCGCCTGCTGTGGGGAGAATGGGCAGTTCGTACAACTCGGGCAATGACCCAGTTCACGGATATTGAAAGCCACGCTGGCGTCTTGGGGTCAGTGTACACCACAGTCACACCACAGCGCCCTCAGAGTAATTGAGCGTGACTTTCTTTTTTTTTCTTCTCTGCACACTGCCAAATGTCTCAGACGCTGGCACCAACTCGCCAGTGCGGGACAGTCACTTTTCGTTCTCGAAAGTTTGTTCTGTCAGTAGTATTGTGTCGCTCTGGACAATGTTCTTGGCGTGTAAGGTTGACCAATCATGAAAACACTGCTTTAGCTTAATGCCAACTTCGTGATCAAAAATTTGCCTCTTGCGTGTAAAATGAGGGAAATTAAACGCACTTTCCCTCACGTTTTAACCAACGGCCTTGCCGCATTGATGTCACCGGTTCCCGTCAGATCACCGAAGTTAAGTGCTGTCGAGCTGGACTAGCACTGGGATGGGTGACCAGCTGGTCTGCTTAGCATTGTTGGCAAGCGGGTTGCACTGAGTCCTTGTGAGACAAACTGAGGAGCTACTTGACGGACAGGTAGCGGCTCCTGTCTCGTAAACTGACTTATGGCCGGGAGAGCGGTACGTTGACCACATGTCCTTCCATATTCGCATCCACTGACGCCTTTGGGTCGAGGATGACACGGCGACCGGTCGGTACCGTTGGGCTTTCGTGCGCTGATCAGGTGGAGTTCAGTTTTCCCTTGCTTTTTTATGAATTTAAGAACAATTCTCGCCCGTCATGTTGGCAACACCATACCCTCCAAAAAATGGTTCAAAATGGCTCTAAGTACTATGGGACTCAACATCTGAAGTCATCAGTCCCCTAGACTTAGAACTACTTAAACCTAACTAACCTAAGGACATCACACACATCCATGCCCGAGGCAGGGTTCGAACCTGCGACCTTAGCATCAGCGCGGTTCCGGACTGAAGGGCCTAGAACCACTCGGCCACAGCGGCCAGCCATACCCTCCACGTAGAGGTCTTTAGAGCGTAGACAGTTGAGGGCTCCGAACTTGGATTCTGGGCTTTCCTGTTCCGGGAACTGTTTGGTACTGATCGGTGGATGGTAGTTGTTTAAGGAACTGTAAGTAGTGCAACTTTGGAAGTGCTGTAGCCTAAAAACATAATTGAAATTTCCGATTTTTAAAAATATATCTTATTCTGGTATCCATCCCCGTGACTGGCTATGAGATATCAATAGTTGAGGAGACCGACCCAAATGATGACTAGATCGAGAAAAGACGAAATTCCTCTGTTGAGGAAAGAAACGAAAATTTGCCCTTCGCATTGAAGCAACATTTCAGGGCAGCTACATGATAAGTCTGCTGAAAAAAGGGCGATTGTACTGATAAATGAGATACTTTTTGGCGACAATAACAACTCCTAAAAATTCAAGATTTTTTGTTTAAAAATATCCGACGAATTGTGGTCTCATAGTCTTGTGCAAGACTACTATGAAATTACTCCATGTGCCTTCAGTCAGATGAGAAATAAGCATAATGCTTTCTGAGCTGGGTCCACTGTTATCTAATACGAGTTAAGACACAAAGGAATTAAAGACATTAGTTGACAGTGAGCATTGATTTCTATCAATGGGCAAGTTGAAAATCTGTGCCGGATTGGGATTCGAATCCGGACCTCCTGCTTACTAGGTAGATTCACAGACCACTACCCATCCAGAGACAGTGGTCACCACAGCCGCAGGGACTATACTAGCACACACCCCGTCAGACCCAAATTCTCAAACTACACCACACACTACTGATAAAGTGTCCCTGCTCATTAGCAGCATTACTCGCGGCATCTAGCCGATTCCCATAAAGAGTTCGAGCTTGGTGTGGATTTGCATTGAAGCGGTCATTGGCTGTCCTCGGCTTAATTACACTGAAGCAACAAAGAAACTGGTATATGCATGGGTACTGAAATAAAGAGATATGTAAACAGGCAGAATACGACGCTGCGGTCGGCAACGCCTGTATAAGACAAGTGTCTGGCGCAGTTATTAGATCGGCTACTGCTGCTACAATGGCAGGTTATCAACATTTAAGTGAGTTTGAACGTGGTGTTATAGTTGAGGCAAGAGCGAAGGGACACATCATCTCCGAGGTAGCGATGAAGTGGGGATTTTCCCGTACGACCACTTTACGAGTGTACCGCGAATATCAGGAATCCAGTAAGACATCAAATCTCCGACATCGCTGCGGCCGGAAAAAGATCCTGGAGGAATGGGACCAACGACGACTAAAGAGAATCTTTCAATGTGACAGAAGCAACCTTTCCGCAAACAGCTGCATATTTCAATGCTAGGCCATCAACAAGTGTCAGCGTGCGAACCATTCAACGAAACATCATCGATATGGGCTTTCGGAGCCGAAGACCCACTCGTGTACCTTTGATGACTGCCTCGCCCCTTCAACACTGGCATTGCACGTTGATGACTGGAATCATATAGCCTGATCGGACGAGTCTCGTTTCAAATTGCATCGGGCGGAAGGACGCGTACGTGTATGGAGACAACCTCGTGAGTCCATGGAGCCTGCATGTCAGCAGGGGACTGTTCAGGCTGGTGGATACTCTGTAATGGTGTGGGGAGTGTGCATTGGAGTGATAACAGATCGTGTAGTAGGGCTACGAGAAGCTGAATGGTCCTTCTGCGATACTGCAGGAAGACTTAGCAAGAATGCAGCCACTGTACGTGATTTCTGACAGTGTTGGTTGCGAGAATGTAAGGTCGCAAGAAGAACGGGCTCGGGACGGTCATATGGGGCTACATAAAGGGAATACCGTCGTGTTAGGCGTATGGTAATGAACTTGCAACAGCAATCTGAGCAGCGGTTGGTACCACAGTGATACAACGAACTGTTACAAATCGGTTACTTCAAAGACAGCTCCGAACCAGACACCTTGAAGCAAGCATTGCAGTGACACCAAACCACCGCCATTTTCGACTTCAGAGGTGTCAAGCGAGAGCTCATTGGAAAACAGGGTAGAGGTCTGCTGTGTTTTCTGATGGAAGCTGGTCCTGCCTTGGTTCCAGTGACGGCCGTGAGTTGGTTAGGCCAATCGACAGTTTGCAACCAACCTGTTTGCAATCTAGACACACCGGACCTACACCTGTAATTATGGTCCTCGGTGAGATTTCGTATGACAGCAGGAGCACTTTCGTGGTTGTCCACTGCCCCATGACTGCAAATTTGTACGTAAATATGGTGACACGATCTGCAGTGCTGCTATTCGTGAACAGCATTCCAGAAGATATTTTCCAACAGGATAACGCTCGCTCACATACCGCTGCTGTAATCCAACATGCTCCACAGACTGTCGACATCTTCCCTCGGCGTGCTCCTTCACTGGATCCGTCTCCAATCGAGAACACGTGGGACACAATCCGACGACAACTCTAGCGTCACACACAACCACCACCAACCGGCCCTGTATTCACTGAACAAATGCAGCAGGCGTGAAACTCCATCCCACAAGCTGACACCCTGAACCTATACAACACGGTACATGCACGTTTGCATGCTTGCATTCAACATTCTAGTTGCTACATCCGTTGCTAATGTACCATTATTTCATATTTGCAATGGCTTACCTGACACTTACATTAACTTGTGATCTTGCTATGTTAATCATTTACATATTACCTAGACAAATTTATTCCCAAAATTTCATACTTCTACATTAATTATTTCTTGGTGTTGCGATTTTTTCCCTTCAGTTTACATAAATGAGTTAATAAATGAGAAAGCTAGCTGTAAGAAAAAACAGTGAAGTGTAAATTGAGAATAAATATCGGTTGAGAAAATGAAGCCGGCCGGAGTGGCCGTGCGGTTCCAGGCGCTACAGTCTGAAACCACGTGACCGCTACGGTCGCAGGTTCGAATCCTGCCTCGGGCATGGATGTGTGTGGTGTCCTTAGGTTAGTTAGGTTTAAGTAGTTCTAAGTCTAGTGCTCAGAGCCATTTGAACCATTTTTTTAATGATGAAAAGAGGAACTGTGTGAAGGAATTCTATGCATGCGAATTCTCGTGAACTAACTGTAAGGTTTGCGAGTCAAAAAATGGCCGACACCTGCCGCTGGGGAGCGCTGAGAGTGCAAAATCAAGTTAACCAGTTCGTTCCGCGTGTCTCGTGATGTTGGATATCCCATGTCCATGAGTATCAACTTAAGTTGCCTCGTCCCTTATCCCGACAGCTGCAGTCCTGTGCAAACTCAATGTATATACGTTATTGCTTCAAGATAACCATTTGGAAACATGCAGGCACAGTAGAACTGGGTGTAGAGAAGTGAGCAACAACGTTCACACGTAAGTGCTCACCATAACGGCACTGGGCACACTAACAACTGAAAGACACAACTGAGGTACCTAGTGACTGATAGTTTGGGTGCAATATTCAAATTCTTGAAACTCTGGGCCGCACCTCATCAATTTGAGTGTCTATGTGTCTTTTATAAAAGTGTTAGTTTCAGTTGTAGTCATATATGGAAGATGAAACATACGCTTCAAACAATGCAGGGAAGAGAGGATTAAAATTTTTTGGAATATTATGCTGCTAAAGAGAATGCTAATGATTAGAAAGGGAGATTGGGTAAGTAGAGAAGAGATACTGAATAGAACCGGGGAGCAAAGAGGGCAAATTGGCTGAACGCAATTGGTACAAATTCACGACAGAAATAAAAATGTATTGAATAAACTATATGCCAACAAAAGATACGAGAGCTGTTAGGAAAGTAAGGTCTGATCGGTCACGAAATTAAAACCACAGTGAAAATCTAAAATATCTTATTCGCAACATTAGCCGTACCTTCCAGCTATCTCTCTAAATAGTCGCCGCTCCGACTTAGTCATTTGTCGGGGCGTTGTACAAACCTTCCAGTACCCTCGTCACAGAAAGCAACCGCCTGTGCTTTCCGCCAATTCTCTACGCTGGTCTGCCTTTCGCAGTTTGTGCCAAAATGTTGTCTTCGCAGCCGGCGGTTCGTGTGTGCAGAGATGACCAACGGAAAGACCCAATTGTGGGTGATGAAACACTTGCCACCGAAAACGTTCCAGGAGCGTGTTTATTGCCTCTCCAGAATACGGCTGAAAATGGTCTTGAAGAAAGAAACGCATGGCATGTATGTTATGTGGGCTGCATAGCTTCAGGCGAAATCCCTCACCCGATCCACACACTTAGCGGGAGACACTGTCGTTTTAGGCATTTGTGCGCGATTACTTTGCTCTCTGAACTGAGAAGAGCGACATGCAGTGATCGACAGGCACACTAAAGATGTTGTTGTTGTTTTGGTCCCCAGTCCTGAGACTGGCTTGATGTAGCTCTCCATGCTACTCTATCCTGTGCAAGCTTCTTCATCTCCCAGTACCTACTGCAGCCTACATCCTTCTGAATCTGCTTAGTGTATTCATCTCTTGGTCTCCCCCTACGATTTTTACCCTCCACACTGCCCTCCAATACTAAATTCATGATCCCTCGATGTCTCAGAACATGTCCTACCAACCGATCCCTTCTTCTAGTCAAGTTGTGCCACAAGCTTCACTTCTCCCCATACCTCCTCATTAGTTACATGATCTACCCATCTAATCTTCAACATTCCTCTGTAGCACCACATTTCGAAAGCTTCTGTTCTCTTTTTGTCCAAAACTAGTTATCGTCCATGTTTCACTTCCATACATGGCTACGCTCCATACAAATACTTTCAAAAAACTACTTCCTGACATTTAAATCTATACTCGATGTTAATAAATTTTTCTTCTTCAGAAACGCTTTCCTTGCCATTGCCAGTCTACATTTTATGTGCTCTCTACTTCGACCATCATCAATTATTTTGCTCCCCAAATAGCAAAACTCCTTTACTACTTTAAGCGTCTTGTTTTCTAATCTAATTCCCACAGCATCACCCGATTTAATTCGACTACATTCCATTACCCTCGTTTTGCTTTTGTTGATGTTCGTCTTATATCCTCCTTTCAAGACACTGTCCATTCCGTTCAGCTGCTCTTGCACGTCCTTTGTTGTCTCTGACAGAATTACAATGTCATCGGCGAACCTCAAAGTTTTTATTTCTTCTCCCTGAATTTTAATACCTACTCCGAACTTTTCTTTTGTTTCCTTTACTGCTTGCTCAATATACAGATTGTATAAGATCGGGGAGAGGCTACAACCCTGTCTCACTTCCTTCCCAACCACTGCTTCCCTCTCATGTCCCTCCACTCTTATAACTGCCATCTGCTTTCTGTGCAAATTGTAAATAGCCTTTCGCTCACTGTATGTTACCCCTGCCACCCTCAGAATTTGAAAGAAAGTATTCCAATCAACATTGTCAAAAGCTTTCTCTAAGCCTACAAATGCTAGAAACGTAGGTTTGCCTTTCCATAATCTTTCTTCTAAGGGTCAGTATTGCCTCACGTGTTCCAACATTTCTACGGAATCCGAACTGATCTTCCCTGACGTCGGCTTCTATCACTTTTTCCATTCGTCTGTAAAGAATTCACGTTAGTATTTTGCAGCTGTGACTTATTAAACTGATAGTTCGGTAATTTTCACATCTGTCAACACCGCCTTTCTTTGGTATTGGAATTATTATATTCTTCTTGAAATCTGAGGGTATTTCGCCTGTCTCATAAACCACTTTTGTGTTCCTTTTTGCCTGCTTCATTTACTGCATTTTTATATTTTCTCCTTTCATCAATTAAATTCAATATTTCTTCTGTTACCCAAGGGTTTCTACAAGCCCTCGTCTTTTTACCTATTTGATCCTCTGCTGCCTTCACTATCTCATCCCTCAAAGTTACCATTCTTCTTCTACTGTATTTCTTTCCCCCATTCCTGTCAATTGTTCACTTATGCTCTCCCTGAAATTCTCTACAACCTCTGCTTTAGTCAGTTTATCCAGGTCCCATCTCCTTAAATTCCCACCTTTTTGCAGTTTCTTCAATTTTAATCTACAGTTCATAACGAATAGATTGTGGTCAGAGTCCACATCTGCCCCTGGAAATGTCTTACAATTTAAAACCTGGTTCCTAAATCTCTGTCTTGCCATTATATACTCTATCCGATACCTTCTAGTATCTCCAGGATTCCTCCATGTATACAACCTTCTTTTATGATTCTTGAACCAAGTGTTAGCTATGATTAAGTTATGCTCTGCGCAAAATTCTACCAGGCGGCTTCCTCTTTCGTTTCTTAGCCCCAATGCATATTCACCTACTGTGTTTCCTTCTCTTCCTTTTCCTACTCTGGCATTCCAGTCACCCATGACTATTAAATTTTCGTCTCAGTTCACTACGTGAATAATTTCTTTTATCTCATCATACATTTCTTCAATTTCTTCGTCATCTGCAGAGTTAGTTGGCATGTAAACTTGTACTACTGTAGTAGGCGTGGGCTTCGTGTCTATCCTGGCCACAATAATGCGTTCACTATGCTGTTTGTAGTAGCTTACCCGTACCCCTATTTTTTTATTCATTATTAAACCTACTCCTGCATTACCCCTATTTGATTTTGTATTTATAGCCCTGTATTCACCTGACGAAAAGTCTTGTTCCTCCTGCCACCGAACTTCACTAATTCCCACTATATCTAACTTTAACCTATCCATTTCCCTTTTTAAATTTTGTACCCTACCTGCCCGATTAAGGGATCTGACATTCCACGCTCCGATTCGTAGAACACCACTTTTCTTTCTCCTGATAATGACATCCTCTTGAGTAGTCCCCGCCCGGAGATCCGAATGGGGGACTATTTTACCTCCGGAATATTTTACCCAAGAGGACGCCATCATCATTTAACCATACGGTAAAGCTGCATGCCCTCGGGAAAAATTACGCCTGTAGTTTCCCCCTGCTTTCAGCCGTTCGCAGTACCAGCACAGCAAGGCCGTTTTGGTTAGTGTTACAAGGCAAGATCAGTCAATCATCCAGACTGTTGCCCCTGCAACTACTGAAAAGGCTGCTGCCCCTCTTCAGGAACCACACGTTTGTCTGGCCTCTCAACAGATACCCCTCCGTTGTGGTTGCACCTACGGTACGGCTGTGTGTATCGTTGAGGCACGCAAGCCTCCCCGTCAACGGCAAGGTCCGAGTTCCACTAAAGATACTGCCCAACAAATCCGTGTAAAGTTCCATCGGATTTTCACATTGGTTTCCATTTCTTTCCGAAAACTACTCGTAATTAATTTGGTAACTGAGGTAAATATGAAGAACAAAAGTTTTATAGGAACACCAAACCTTGAATACAGGATCAAGTTCATATGGATGTAGGGCTGCAAGAAAGCAGTCTTTGGGATGAAACTTGCTGGCAGATTAAAACTGTGTGCCGGACCGAGACTCGATTTCGGGACCTTTTTCTTTGGCGGGCAAGTGCTCTACCAACTGAGCCACTCTTTCTTTCAGGAGTGCTGGTTCTGCAAGGTTCGCAGGAGAGCTTCTGTAAAGTTTGGAAGGTAGGAGACGAGGTACTGGCAGAAGTAAAGCTGTGAGGACGGGGCGTGAGTCGTGCTTGGGTGGCTCTGTTGGTAGAGGACTTGCCCGCGAAAGGCAAAGGTCCCGAGTTCGAGTCTCGGTCTGCCACACAGTTTTAATCTGCCAGGAAGTTTCATATCAGCGCACACTCCGCTGCAGAGTGAAAATCTCATTCTGGAGTCTTCGGGGTAACAACTGCAATAACGACAAGTGCTACACACATTCTGTAGAAAAAAATTGTGTCCATTTGTAGCAGACTGGAACGTAGTAATTTGTTAGACGGGAGTCATATTCCAAAATTGTAGGCTGCGAACAATAAGAAAAGGAGCACCAGGAGCAACAACTTGCCACATTTTATTTTCATTTCATTTCGACCTTTCTGTCAAAATTGTCTTTATGTCGAGCCTCGTGGAGCTAGAACCAAGTGAAAACATATCACATAAATGCGTACAGTCATTGGCAAAATGTATCTGGAGACTTATTTTTTAACGACTGCAGTCAGTAAGTCGGACACGAGCCGATCGACCGGAGTCATCAAAAATGCAATGACGCCTAACTAGCTATTAAGTGCAGCAGAGCCGCGAGTATTTGGATCGGCACCGCACCATTTACCTGGGACGCGCGCCACAGTCGCACGGTAATGTGATTTCACGCGGCATCGATGGAGCTAATACAATTATTTATCAACGTGTAACGTAGAGCTTGTGGTCGCGCGCGCGAACCGGGCTGTATAGGGAAGCGGCAGAGACACAGGGGGGAAAGAGGGAGGGGAGTAGCGGGGGGGGGGGGGGGGGGAGGGGGGGATGAGTATGTATTTTGCGTCCAGGGTGTGTTGCGTTAATCATATATGCGCCGTGATACAGCGGTGCTAATGGCTTTTCATTGATTCAGCAAATTAGCCGCGGGCAAGTTGCGCCGGGGCCCGCAATTTGCGCGGCGGGCGCGCGCTCCTGCCCCGGGCCCCGCCACGGTGCGAGCTGCCTTGGGCGCTTCTTCTTAATTATATACAAAGCCGGCGGGCGCGTTAATTGGCTGGACGGCGCTAATAAACAAGCGGCGGTTCGCCGCACTCGCATCTCGCAGCGCGACCGCACAGGCCGGGCGCCAAGTTGGCCGTCCGGCGAGTTGGTTGCCTGCTGTTCGCCGCGACACGGACGGCGGGCAACGCGGCTGGCTAATGACGTCGCATCGGGCTCCCGGCGCGCGACGTTTCAGATGTTGGAAATGCAATCCCATACGACTTTAAAACTGCGGGAAGGGAAATTTATCATTGAAAAGTTACCGTTTACACCGTAATATACAGGGGATAGGCAAAATAATGCAGGAGAGCTTCTGTAAAGTTTGGAAGGTAGGAGACGAGGTACTGGCAGAAGTAAAGCTGTGAGTACCGGGCGTGAGTCGTGCTTCGGTAGTTCAGTTGGTAGAGCACTTGCCCGCGAAAGGCAAAGGTCCCGAGTTCGAGTCTCGGTCGGGCACACAGTTTTAATCTGCTAGGAAGTTTCATATCAGCGCACACTCCGCTGCAGAGTGAAAATCTCATTCTGGAAACATCCCCCAGGCTGTCGCTAGGCCATGTCTCCGCTATATCCTTTCTTTCAGGAGTGCTAGTTCTGCAAGGTTCGCAGGAGAGTTTCTGTAAAGTTTGGAAGGTAGGAGACGAGGTACTGGCAGAAGTAAAGCTGTGAGTACCGGGCGTGAGTCGTGCTTCGGTAGCTCAGTTGGTAGAGCACTTGCCCGCGAAAGGCAATGGTCCCGAGTTCGAGTCTCGGTCTGCCACACAGTTTTAATCTGCTAGGACGTTTCAAAATAATGCGAACTGTGGCAGTAATGGGATGTTTATGTTTGTCGGCCAACAACGCAGGTAAGGCAAGTGTCGCGCTGGACTGTGCTTGATCAGTACGGACTAGGCATCAGAGCGGGTTGTTTACGAGTAGCGCACACTTCGTATTTGCATTCAGAGCCCGAGGTCGACGTGCAATGAAAGGGTGTGCGGACATTTGCCACGCCGGACAGCTGCCACGATTTTACCTGCTCCGAAGAGTTGGGTCCCTTGTCTCCCCCTCCCCCTCCTCCTCCTCCTCACCCGAATTTAGTAACTCCACTTTAGTGGACCGTCATCAGTAACATTACCGTCGTGCAGTAAAGGTACTTACTGAGTCTTTCCGCTGGTTTACTTAACATAGGACCAGAGTCTCTTTGGATTTTCCGTCCCGAGCGACCGCTACGGTCGCAGGTTTGAATCCTGCCTCGGGCATTGATGTGTGTGATGTCCCTAAGTTAGTTAGGTTTAAGTAGTTCTAAGTTCTAGGCGACTGATGACCACAGAAGTTTAGTCGCATAGTGCTCAGAGCCATTTGATTTTCCGTCACATTTCTAGAGAGAGTTTCGTTGTGGAAACTATTAAAAGCATCTCGCATTGAAATCTGCACCAAATTTCGAGCCTCAGTAAAACTTCGCCAGTCGTGGAGATTTTGCGTTCGTCTAAATTATAGGTGCCTTTTTCGGAGCTCCTGCAGCAGCTTTCTGTCGTGTTTTCTGTACCACGGGGGATCAGTTCCGTCTCTTATTAATTTATTTGGTATGAATCTCTCGAGTGCTGTTGATTCTATTTCAATGAACGTAAGCCACAAATGGTGTTCATTTACATAGTTTGGAAGGATTGGAGACTGTCTGTTACAAAGACGTCAATAGAATTTTTAGCTGCTTTTATAAATAGATAATAGTTTTGGTGAATTTCTTTGTTACGGAATTGAGCCTTGCTACGACTGTAATCCCTGGATCCGTCGTGATGCTCAGGATTATTTGTGGCTAAGAGATCAAGTGTGTTTTCGTAACCATTTACAATTTCAATGGCCTCGTGAACTAATTGTTCAAACTTTTTTTAAAAAAAGCATTTACATCAATTACGGAAGTTGTTTTCTATCTACAATAGGGTCTGAAATTGTATTTTTGTCAACATACGGAAGGTAGATTGAAGTCACCGCCAACTGTAATTGTATGAGTAGGGTACCTATTTGCGATGAGACTCGAGTTTTCTTTGAAATGTTCAGCAACTGTTTCATCTGAGTCCGGCGGTCGGTAAAAGGAGCCAGTTATTAATTTCTTCCGGTTGTCGAATATAACACCTACCCATACTAAGTCACAGGAACTATCTGCTTCAATGTCGCTTGTGAGCTGGAACACACATTACATTATTTTTCCTTAAGTTGTGCTTCTTGTTTCCGTTGTAGTGCAGATCATTACAATTACGGCTTTTCCCTCCAAAACCTAGGATGCTTTGTCTGCGACCCTGTAAATACCAGAGCTAAAAAATGTAGAACAACAACGTACTTTACAAGCATAGCATTCTGTATTACTTCATTTCCTTATTTCTAACATTTTAAAATTGTACGTCGACTTAAGATGACATTTCAGTCGTAGATGTTCTTATCTCTATTTAGAGAACGTATTTTCAGTCATATTTTGAACATTGTCCCGCTACACTTTAATAACTAATGTTTCGCCGCAAAAGATATAGGATTTTAGAGAGTAAATTAATGTGGAGTATATCGTTCTTCTTTTCAAACATTCACATGCCCATTTCTTTATTCCTTATTGTCTTTTGAGCATGCAGTCGTAGTAACTAAATTAGGCACAAATGCAATGATCAAAAAGAAATGATTAGCGTACATTCGCATTCTCTTTACATCGTTCCTTTCTTGTTGCTCCCATGGCTATGGACTGTTTCTATCGCAATCAGTAAGCGTGAAAGGAAGCTACCGTAGAGACAGAGGGATCTATATTTATACCTGGCAGGACTAATTACATACTGACATAATCGTCGGTATTGCTTTCGTTTCCCGAAAGTTATAAATATTTCAATTTCGGAAAAGAAGCACTGCATTTGGCCAAGATGTCGAAGACGAAGGTCCCTTACGTACTGGTTGTATCGAGTAAGATGTGGAGACGGCGGTTAGAAAGCGGACAGAAGAAGTATGAAGAAGGGCGTCCCTTACTTGAAGGATCGCTACTCAAGCTACCTGGCGAAGGGGCAAATGTGGCAAATGTCCGGCTTGGCAAATGTCCGGCGTGGCAAATGTCCGGCATTCCAATGAAAGACCTAACAGAGTTCCAAAGAGGGCAGATTGTGAGGGGTCGATTAGCTGGAGCATCAGTAACCAACTTATTGAATATCTCAAGAGCAACTGTTTCACGAGTCATGACAGCCTACACATCGTCGTATAAACGTAATAGTGGGAGCAACTCAAAACTAAATGATAGCCATCGTCTTACGCTAATACGAATTGTGTCAAAACAACCCAAAACTACGGCGGTTAAAGTGACTGCAGAACTCAATAGCCGTCTCTGAGATCCCGTATCTGCCGACTATGTCCGCTGAGAAAACTCCATAAAGCGAATATTCATGGACGAGTTGCTGTACCGAAACCATTAGTGACGAAACCAACGCAAAGAAGCGCAAAACATGGTGTCAAGAGCATAAATCCTGGACGGTTGATCAGTGGAAACACGTCATATGGTCTGACGAGTCAGCGTTTTCGTTCTTTCCAACACCGGACTCGCTTTACGTCTGGAGAACGCCTACAATACTGACTGCTTGATTCCAGCGTTTAAGCGTGGAGGTGGAAGTGTGATGGTGTGGGCAGCCGTGTCATGGCATTCTGCTGGTCCCATCATTACTCTCAGAGGCCGTGTTACAGCCAACGATTATGTGGGCATTTTAGGTGATCAGGTGCACGCTATGATTCAGATGTTCTTCCCCAACAATGATGCCATATTTCAGGACGATAATACACCCAATCACACAGCCAGGACAGTACGACCGTGGTATGTGGAGCATGCAACTGAACTGCAGCGTCTTCCCTGGCCAGCACAGTCCTCGGAGTGAACATTATCGAACCCTTGTGGGCGATAGTGGAGCTCAGACTTCGGAGCAGATTTCCGCCTCCCTTGTCACTGCAGGAGTTAGAAGAGGTTCTAATCGAAGAGTGGTGTAACATTCCACTGGAAACACCCATTATATGCAGTATTCCAAGAAGAATGGCAGCAGTATTACTGGCAAATGCTGGTACAGCCCCAACCATTCCCAAGTAAGTACGGAAGTTCACACTATTTTGCCTATCCCTGCACGTACTGTTGTAAATGTAGGATACTTTGGAGGGGCGATCCATATTGATTTATACTTTTTTTACGCTCACTAAGAATCCCTTTTCATCGTCACATACTTGCACTTTCTCAGCATAGTCTTCTTTAAGCTGCACACACTTGTTCGACTGATATGGCAACTTCTGTAGTCCCTGCTCGAACTACTTTTTTTGCTGCCACACCCACCATACGGCATTTAATTATTTATTTGTTTATTCTTCTTTATTACAGCCTATTACCTGAAAAGCTAAAGTAGGCCATACAAATCACATTTTCTCGGATAGGAATAAATTTATGTAGTAATTACACTAGTGTCCAAAATTAAAGCAACAAACGGAAATTGTGCAAGGTTGCGTTTCTTTTGCAACAAAACAGTATAAACAGCTAACAGTAAAGTAGAAACAATGTGAAGAATACAAAACGTAAACAACTGAAACATTCGTAACGGTAGAGAAAAACGTTCTTCGTTTTTTATCCAACTTAACGGATTAGCACACACATTATGATAACTGGTTAATGTGCTCAGTATGGGGTGTGACAACCTCTGGCATCAGTAAAGACCTGACAACGACGGGACATGCTGTGAATGATGTCATAAATCTCATGTCGAGGCAATAACGCCCATTCTTCCTCCAGAAGTGCTCGCAAGTCTTGGAGAGTGGTTGGCGGGTGCTGACGTGGTACAACCGTCTCCCTAATGCATTCCAGACGCCCTCTACGAGATTCAAATCGGGAGGGCGAGCAGACCACGCCATGCGTGCAGTATCTTCCGCTTCCAAGAAAACATCAACCACCTGTGCTCTATGAGATCGAGCATTATCCCCCATCAGTACTAAGTCTGGGTCCACGGCACCGCGCAACAACCGTGCATCAGATCCCAAGATCTCCTCACGGTAGACTACCTGACAGCCGTTAAATCTTGCTGCTTCACCGGTACAACTTCATGAAGAGGTGTTGGAGTGGTCAACATAATCCCTGCCCGCACCATTGGGGATCCCCCACTTTCCACAATGTTTGAGTCTCGAAGTCGTGTTCCACATGCCCTCTAGGTGCGAATCCGTCCACAATCACTCTCTAGACCAAATTGGGACTCATCTGTGAAAAAAAGATTGGCCCACCGTTCGACCGTCCAGGTGGCACGTTGACTGCTCCACTCTAGAGGTTCCCTTCTGTGAAGACACACCAGAGGTACACACACAGCAGGTCTCCAACAAGAAAGGCCACTCTGCTGAACCTTTCTGTACACCGTTTGCCTCGATACAACACGTCCAGTGGATTCTGCGAGTTCACATGCTGTATTAAGGCGGTACTGTCGTGCCCTCGCAGCCAAATAACTGTCCTCTTTTCTGAAGTCACGCGTGGTCGGCCATGCCCTGGTCTTCAGGATACTGTTTCGTTCTCTATAAACTGTCGCCTCATCCGGGAAACAACAGAACGATTCACATTAAGCCATCGGGCCACATCAGCTTGCAGCTCTCCTGCTTCCATAATTCCTACGACCCTCCACAGCAGAGAGTCTGTAGGCGTCTTCTCTGTGGCATACTGCACCGTCTGTGACTGTGTACACAGCCATTGTGGACGTGCGCCTATCCTGCCAACACTGCCCCACTTTAGATGCCCTGACGCTATTGCTGGCGTTGTCCGTTGATCGGAATTCCATATTCCGCGCAGAACACAATCATATCTGTTGACAGTTTGTACGTCTATATCGTGAATTAGTCACAGCACGGGTAAATAGCGGTTTGTTGCCTTTGTATTGAAGACCAGAGTATGTGCAGCGTCCGTCACGTCCGCCTGCGACAACGGCATCCCGCGTGACAGAACAGAGATGCGGGGTGCCTTCATCACAGCGACTGCAAACATAGCGGATTTTTACAGTGCGACAGAAGACGCTGCCGGAGACAAAAACACAGCCTCGTGTCTCAGCCAACGGCCGCCGCGGCCCGCTACCGGAGGACTGCGGATCAACAGCAGCGCCAGAGGTCGCGACCAACAAGCGGACTATTGTCCTACGCCACTCACGTGATCGAAAACATCCCAGATGATCCAGACGCCAACCAGCTTTGTAAGCGACCGCACGGCCCGTATTTGTAGGGACCTGCCATCCCGGCCGGGACATCCGCGCGCTTCGTCTGCTGGTGTTCCCGGCTCCTTAGGAGTGGTAGCTTCGGCCTGTGACTCAAGAGTGTCGTGGAACGGTGCTCTGGCCTCCCTTGACAGATTTGTGGTTCAAATGGCTCTTAGCACTATGGGACTTTTAACTGCTGAGGTCATCAGTCCCCTAGAACTTAGAACTACTTAAACCTAACTAACCTAAGGACATCACACACATCCATGCCCGAGGCAGGATTCGAACCTGCGACCGTAGCGATCGCGCGGTTCTAGACTGTAGCGCCTAGAACCGCTCGGCCACCCTGGCTGGCAGATTTGTGGTAATGCTGTGCCGACCACTCTAGCAGTTTTGTTTCCGTCTTTTCTTTGGTAGACTTTCTCGAGCGAGACATTTGTGAAGAAAACATTAATTTTTGTTATTCTTCCGTTAAAATATCCGAAGTAGGACCCATACTTTGTTTCTTCTTGAAATTGTATTTCGTTTCGACTACTTTATCGGCATCAGCAATGTTCTTGTTTTATTGGTTTTTCCCACTAAAAACAGAACTTAGAACATAGTTCGCGTTTAGTCTCTGCTAACGCAGACACAGTACTATGCGTTTCTGACGCTTATTTTAAAAAAAAGAAAAAAAAACTACTTCTACTACTGCAAAACTAGAATAAAACCATTAACCAGCTATAAGCCCTACAGAATCTGTTCTGTTTGTTCATTTAATTTGGTGCATTTAACTCGTAAATGGTTGTTTCCGCCACTTGATCCGCCCTCATACTACTCCCATCAACAGCCTCTGTCTGCTGGATTCCTTGGGCGTTGGGCAGCCCGTCAGCAGCTTTTCCACTACAGCAAGAAATTCCACCTAACAATTCTTAAAGTCCAAAAGTCCACACTTCCATGATCCCTTGTACCAGCGGAATGTAGATTCTTGGGAAACGATTTCATTCGGTGGTCGCCGACCTCAGTTTTCTTCTCTCTGTCTTTAGAATATGTTGTCTACCCTGGACACGCTGACTTATGGTTGAATGCCTCTTCACGTCTTCTTTGTCTTTCATGGATACCGTGACTGCAGTATCGTCCAAGACGCGTCAGGTCAACTTGCTACTTTGGGTTTAAATGTCCTTAATACCTGACGTTCGTTGCCCGCTGCGTCTTCGTCTTCACACAGAGCGCAGTCCCACAATGTGAGTTCTGGTGCGCCCACACTGCCTCAGCCTTAACTCTCATTCATCTGTCTTTAGATTCTGTAAAGGTACGTAGCAGAGGGGCCATGGCCGGTGATGTAATAGCAGTCCACTGGACGGATTGAAAAATCTCATTTTCAGTCTCTCCCTGATGTTAGGGAGAAATACATATGTTGCCCTGCCTGTGCCTGAGGTGTCCCATTCACTTTGTCGCAGTTGTAATACGCGATCTAGCCGGCTGGACTGGCCGAGCGGTTCTGGGCGCTGCAGTCTGGAGCCGCGCGACCCCTACGATCGCAGGTTCGAATCCTGCCTCGGCCATGGATGTGTGTGATGTCCTTAGGTTAGTTAGGTTTAAGTAGTTCTAAGTTCTAGGGGACTGATGACCTAAGAAGTTAAGTCCCATAGTGCTCAGAGCCATTTGAACCAATACGCGATCTTTTATCTTCGAATTGTCATCAGTTCCAAGCAACCTTTGCACTTTCATTTGATTGCCTTCTTTAATCAGCAAAAAGGCTCCCCTTTTCCTAATTTCCAAGTCTAGTGGACACGTATTCCTAGAATTACTATTAAAGCGCCATTCGGGGCAGTGCAGTACGACAGTTGCTCTTCGTAGCCGTGAATAGGTGGTAACCAGAAGGGGCCATGTCGGGAGAACAGGGTGGCTGCAGCAATACTTGGAACGCCATGTCAGCAATGGCAGTCGCGGTTGTCCGACTCGTCTCGAAACGCGTGTTGCCGTGTTGCAAGAGCGCCCCTTTCGCCCACTTTCCTGGCAGTTTCTTCTGAATTGCGCGGTGCAGCCTCCAATGCGTCTCCATATACGCCTTCCTGTTGATCGTGGTCCCGAGTTCCAGACAGTCAATGACGAGGGTTCCACCCTAGCGATGTCGGTTATCACTGAAACAAACAGTCTCCGGTTATATCTTTTTTTTTACGCCAGTTTAACCGGATTATTAAAACCGCTGAAAGTAACTGGTTTCTGAAATAACCGAGTTCAGTTTTTTATTTCTATTATGTCCTGTAATAATCGTAGAATTGAATAAAGATCCGAAATTTGTCTCCCTCAGTTCTAAGAGGTATACAATCATAACATTAAATTACGAGGGTTGGGACTTTAATAGTGGCAACTATTTATTTACAGCTCATACAAAATAGATACGTGTTTCAAACTTTTACTGGCCTCCAAAGTAGTCACCAGCATTGTGTATAACCCGTTGCCAGCGATGTGCAAGCCGTAGGATACTCTTAGCAGTTCCAGTTGTGTTGACAGTTCGAGCGGCGCGGTCGATTGCCCGACGAATTTGCAGCAGTTCTGGAGCGAATGCCATGAAGTGTTTCCTTCACTTTAGAAATCGAGTTGAACTGACGAGGGCTTAAGTTGGGGGAGTCTAACAGGTGGTTTTAGCCAGACAAATCAGTAGCAGCTCGCACTGCACGTGCTTGAGCATTGTCCTGCAAAATGATGGTCAGATTGTGTTCCAAAAATGAACAGCGTACAGACAGAAGTGATGACACTTTCTGCAGGACCAGACCATCATTTTGCAGGTCAATGCTCAACCACTTACACTGCAAGCTGTTACTCATTTGTTTGACTGATGGGGCTGCTAAGTGCTGTACCACCTACTGCACTTCCCTGACTTATGCGCTCGTGAGTTCAACTCGATTTCTAAACTGAAGGAAACACTTCACGGCATTCGCTTCAGAACTGCTACAAATTCATCGGGCAATAGACCGCACCGCTCGAACTGTCAATACAACTGGCGCTGCTAAGAGTATCCTACGACTTCGACATCGCTGGCAACGGGTTATACACAATGCTGGTGACTACTTTGAAGGCCAGTAAAAGTTTG
The DNA here is from genome assembly GCF_023864345.2 of Schistocerca serialis cubense. Classification (NCBI taxonomy): domain Eukaryota; kingdom Metazoa; phylum Arthropoda; class Insecta; order Orthoptera; family Acrididae; genus Schistocerca; species Schistocerca serialis. The sequence goes on from NC_064644.1 coordinate 10,194,046, forward strand.
AAACACGTATCTATTTTGTACGAGCTGTAAATATATAGTTGCCACTATTAAAGTTCCAACGCTCGAAGAGAGGCAAATAGAAAGAAAACTTAGCCCATCCACTGTTGGCTTCTTTTCTCGGAAAGTGCTAAGTGGTTGACCACAACAGAGTGTCACTAGTATTCTCCTACTGATCTTAATTTTTTGAAATTCGGCTCCAAAATCCAGTTGTAATCGCGGATTCTATTACTATCTGGATATGACGAATAGTGCTAAAGCGTGAAAACTAAAGTTGGAGAACTCTATTTTTTGTGGTAACTTGTCCGTGAGGGCTACAAGCATATAAAATCATGGAGACATAGGCAGTACATTAGCTGCTTTCTATTTCTATTGTAAACTACGAATGAAATGTTTAGTTTTTCGTTGTCTCCTTATATAATATCACAATCTGGTTGTGGCTCCTCCCATTTTTAATGTTTTAAAGCAAATGGAGCATTGTGCTTCATTCAAACCGCACTTCTAAAGTACTTCCAGACTAGGGACGGTGGCATTCGGTAATATGACTGATGTCCGGCGACGGCAGTGGTAAACTACCATATAAACCAGATGGGGAAGGCTTGCACACAGTATGTACACGCCCATCACCTAATAGGCCATGTCACATGGTAACTGGTATGCTACTGTCTCAGCAATGCTACACCAATTCTTATGTCAGATGTTTATTTCTCGTTTTCGTCGGCATTGTTATTAAAACAGCAATGATAGCTTTTTCCATTTCATATAATCATGCAACATTTCAAAGTAATGCAAATTTTACGAATAAAAATTACGCATTACTTAAAAATGATTTATTTAAAAGCGAAAAATTTTTGCACCGCTTCTATGCCTAATTGATATTTCGGGTTTTTACCAGGTTTTGAGTCAAAACATAAAAGGATACCAAAAAAACATCGAAAAATATCCGTTATTAAGAACTAAAATATGGCTGTCGGTTTTAACTGGTCGATTTTTCCAATCCCTATTCCATCTGTGGCCGAAAAGACTACGGCCATGTGTTTCCCCACTGAAGGCACTGTACAGAACCTCTTCGTTGGTGCTGCCTGTATGCTTCCACTGTATTGATTGGCCTTTGGTCTCCATCTTATGGTGGTGTAGCCGAGTCTCGTCACCAGTGACAACTTGAGGCATGAAACCTCCTGCTGGATCCTGTCTGTGGCGTTGGAGATCAATGCACACGGCCTTGCACTGTTTTTTTTTTTTTTTTTTTTTTTTTTTTTTTTTAATTCAGAGATTTGGGAACTCTATCGGCAGGCAGTTATCCAAAATCGAAGTGTTTGTGCACTATGCAGTGCAGAGTGTTTCTGGCAACTGCTGTGGCTGCCCCCCGTTCAGTGAACGTGATCCAGCTATTCTCCTGAATACGAGGTATGTTCAAAAAGTTCTGGAACATTCGTAATTTCGCGCCAATGCTGTGTTGGAGCGCAATGCGGTTGGCATCCCTGTACACAGCTGTGTTTACTGTATAACGGCCGGAAGTTCATTGTCGTACTTCTGTTAGTGTTCGGTGCTGTATTGAGTAGAACGTCGTGTCGCACAGTTTGCGAATTTCGAGATGGCAGAGTTAGAGGAGCAATGAATCTCCATTAAATTGTGCGTGAAACTCAAGAAAAACTTTAAAGACACACACACACACACACACACACACACACACACACTCACCAAATGATGCAGGAAGCCTACAGTGACGAGTACTTAAGCCGTACGCAGTTGATGATCCACAAGGTTTAAATATGGCCGGACGGTAGTTGGAGATGACCGTCGTTCAGGACGCCTTTCGAAGTCTACTACGACGGCCACGCCAAGAATGTAGCCGAGACTGTGCATGCCAGTCGAAGAGTCACCGCACAAGAGATTGCAGTAGAATGTAACATTTCAGTTGAAGACCTGGCACAGCATCTTGGAATGCATCGCGTTGCCTGTAAAGTTTGGAAGGTTTGGCAGAAGTAAAGCTGTGAGGACGGGGCGTGAGTCGTGCTTGGGTAGCTCAGTTGGTAGAGCACTTGCCCGCGAAAGGCAAAGGTCCCGAGTTCGAGTCTCGGTCCGGCACACAGTTTTAATCTGCCAGGAAGTTTCATCGTGTGACTTTATTAGCGTGCAGCAACGCTGCTGGTAATCACAAGCTGCCTTTAATGCTGACCGGCAAATCTGCTAGGCCCAGAGCTTTTAAAAACTGCAACATGAAGTCCCTGCCCATATTTAATCGCAACCGGAAAAAGCATGGATGGATGGTAAGCTGTTCAAAGAATGGTTTCACGGCCAGTTTGTTCCCTCTGTTCGATTGTTTTCTAAGTAAAATCATTTGTCTCCCCGTGCCATCCTTTTGACTGATAACGCTCCATCTCACCCAAGCACTGAGGAATTATGTGATGGAGAAATTGTGGCGAAGCTTTTGCCGCCGAACGTTACACCACTTCTACAGCCGATGGACCAGGGCGTACTGCAAACATTAAAACTGAATTACAGAAAACAATTTTTGTTAATGCTGTTCCAAGATTATGGCATTCCTTTAGCGGACAAAATAAAAAACAGTGTGAAGGATGTTGTTTATTGAGCCGCTGAGGCATGGCAGAATATTTCAGAAAATACTCTGAGAAAATCGTGGAGAAAACTGTGGACAGTCCGCAGCTCGTGGTCGTGCGGTAGCGTTCTCGCTTCCCGCGCCAGGGTTCCCGGGCTCGATTCCCGGCGGGGTCAGGGATTTTCTCTGCCTCGTGATGACTGGGTGTTGTGTGATGTCCTTAGGTTAGTTAGGTTTAAGTAGTTCTAAGTTCTAGGGGACTGATGACCATAGATGTTAAGTCCCATAGTGCTCAGAGCCAAATCTGTGGACATCTCTTGAATCTCAGGACAACCTAGTTGAAAATGAATGGGAAAATCTACTATAAATGATACAGACAATCCATGGATGTGAAGAATCGAGTGAAGGAGACGTATTCGTAGATGAGTGGACGGCAGCGGATGGGGCATGTGTGGAGAACCTCACTGACGCTGATTTAGTTGCTGCTGTGACTCAAGACCAGGCAGAAGTGGACTGCTGTGACGGAAGTGACAAAGAGCCTGAAAGCGACAAAGGAGAGCTGGTGCCACAGAGTGACGCAGCAGCAGAAGAAGCCCTCGACCTCGCGCTACGTTATTTGGAGCAGCAACCCACTGCTACACCCGCTGATTTTGTGTTTATGAGACGATGGCGCAACTATGCGTCATATAACAGACTGTCTTCATTACGCCAAAAAACAATGACTGAGTTTTTGTCATCTAAGAATTAGGGATAAAATGTCATCTGTATTGTAGTAAGTTTGACAGCTTTTCTTTCATTGTTATGCATTGTTTAAACCTAACACTTTCTTCCCAATGTTTCTAATACATGTTTACTATACTGTGTAAATTAAAATAGCGTGTACGTACAGCATTTTACCGCACAGCCTTCCACACTTAGACTAACGTTTTTCATGTTCGGATTAACCAACATTAGGGTCATCGGCATTCGCATTAGCGGGACTCTGCTGTATTAGGTTTGGGATAACGACTGCCGTGCATCAGACTGTATCAAAGTTAAGAACCATTTTGTAACAAATTCTAAAGAAATGTTGTTTGTTATTTCTTATTGTGTTGCGATAAGTTTTGTTAGAGTGCCCACCTATCAAACAGGAGCTTATTTGCATGCGTGCAGATCTTCCACCATTGAGGAACCATAGCAAGGAAACAGTTTCCTGCTATCGTGGATGTTCGGGCTGAGGGTGGACGTATGAGAAAATACAAAGATACATATAATCCAATGTAGCTTTTACAGTTTGAGAGATAATTGAACAAAATTTTGCATGCTTTTCATTATGTTGTTGCCTATAATACAGACTTTTCAAATTTTTTGTACAGTGATTTGATCAGGACGTTGCTGGATACTTTGAGAACATATACTATTACATGAGGAATATTTGCTCAAAGGCTACTTTTCTTATCACTTTCAAAATGTGGTAGGTTATTCTTAGTAAATAGGTGAACAAATCTGTGCACTAGTTTTTTTTTAATGTGAGCTTTAGAACTCTCGCAACAATTTTATAAATTCGTGTGTACTATTCACAGCAATTTTTATTTTAAAAAAATTAAATAAATTTGTCAGTAACGCACTTTGAAAAATTTACATGAAATTGTTAATGTATTACAGTCTGTAGCAAATTTCATCTTTTTATTTGCAATGGTTCAACATAAAACGTTCGTTATACACTTAAAATGGAAGTTGCAAGATATGCAGAAAAAAGATTTTATTGTCATTTGTGCCAAAAACAAGTACCTTAAAGTTGCCCATAACCATACATTTGCTCTTTTCGATCTTCATGTGGCTCCTGTGTTCTAGTCAGTTCCCGCTGGCGTACCCTTGTCGTAGCCTGCACTGACATCAGGACTAGCTGTACACACATCATAAATATTTTTCAGTAGGTCTTCAGTGAAGAAGCTTGCATCAAATCTTAGTTTCGTCAGGGTCCTGATTCTTTAACTGTTACCTTCACTGAACACCAGACAGGCATCACATGAGGAAAAAAAAGGTTCAAATGGCTCTGAGCACTGCGGGACTTATATTCTGAGGTCATCAGTCCCCTAGAACTTAGAACTACTTAAACCGAACTAACCTAAGGACATCACACACATCCATGCCCGAGGCAGGATTCGAACCTGCGACCGTAGCGGTAGCGCGGTTCCAGACTGTAGCGCCTAGAACTGCTCGGCCAGAACGGCCGCCTCACGTGAGGAAATTTTATCAATAAAAATGAGCAAAATGTTGTCTTTGGGCGTCTCTTCTACATGAGGCACGAATTAAACTCTGAAAATAGAAGACAGTGTTTCTAACATGCTACAGAACTATATGGTAGTAAAGAAAAGTTTGAAGATTTTTCATCAATTTTATCTACATTCCCCTTAATTTATTTATTAATATTAATTATTTTTATGGCCCTCATTGGACCATTATAGTTGATTAAACGAAAGGTTTGTATAAGTTGTTGTCATTCAATATTGCAATACAGTTCAATAAGACAATTTAATAGCACAGTGGTTATACAACTATTATAATAATTTATTGTTATATGAAAAGTGTTTTCTCTTTTGTCTGCCCAACACTTCTTCATTCTTTCAGATATTTTCTTTGTTTCTCCGTTTGAGATCACTCTTCATAATTATTCCAGTGCCACCATCATTGAATAAACGTCATCTTATACCTATAGTTTTATGCCCATGAACATGGGTGTCCACTAAAATTTCTCCAAGAGCTGAAAATACTATAAACAGAAGTTTCTTACATATCTGATTCACTGAGACTGACAAACGTGTCATGCTCCTAGAGATAAATTTGACCAGAAGCACGTTAAACTCATCATAAATCAAACAGTTGACAGATGTCTCCTCAGAATTTTAAGATAGATTACTTTGGTAAGTGAACGTTAAGCATATTTCAGTAGTATATAGTAAGAACAGCTAATTTGAATGCTACCTTGTTAATTCCACACTTTGGAATTGCATCCTTATATTGTTAAACCCAGAGTACCCAATGAACAACGAAAGAAAGTTAGAAAAATAGAAAACATTCACAAAATAAATTTATTCATACTCCAATAATGGTACATTCAAATTTAAAATTTAAAATATGAAAGAGAAAAAGGAGGTACAGCTTACTTTGTGCATATCTTGTTCTTTGACATACTTAAAGAAAATTTTACAAACAAGTTTTAAAATCTCCTTCAAATGACCACCGTGAATGGGCGCTGGAATCGTTGTTTGATCCACAAACACCAGAATTATCCTTGTATGGAGAACTGATAGAGCTTCCAACAAATTAAGAGTTAAAAATTAAAATTCAGAAATGGATATTGAGAATTATGGCTTCAATGGCAAAGTTCTATATTGTATCCAGCTTTACAGGCTGCAGCAAAGGAATATTTCATTGCTTCCGATCTTTGTGTTTAGTGAAAAGAGGATTTAGCATCGTTAACAAGTTAGTCGCCATGAACAGAAACAGGCTGTCAGTCGTAGAGTGTGGTAATTTAAGATTCCTGACAGCAAACATGACAGCAAATATTGAAAAACTGGTATCGTTACACCTAGTTCAGCCCCTCAATAAAAAGGTATTGAAATTATTTTAAATATATGCAGGGTGAGTCACCTAACGTTGCCGCTGGATATATTTCGTAAACCACATCAAATACTGACGAACCGATTCCACAGACCGAACATGAGGAGAGGGGCTAGTGTAATTGTTTAATACAAACTATAAAAAAATGCACGGAAGTATGTTTTTTAACACAAACCTACGTTTTTTAAATGGAACCACGTTAGTTTTGTTAGCACATCTGAACATATAAACAAATACGTAATCAGTGCCGTTTGTTGCATTGTAAAATGTTAATTACATCCGGAAATATTGTAACCTAAAGTTGACGCTTGAAACCTCCGACGTTCAGTTGCGTGTTGTAACAAACACGGTCCACGGTCGGCGAGCAACATCTGCAGGGACATGTTTCTTTCTGTGGGGTACGTTAAAGGAGAATGTGTACAGTGATGTGCCTACAACCCCAGAGGATATAAAACAACGTATTGTGGCAGCCTGCGGCGACATTACACCAGATGTACTGCGGCGTGTACGACATTCATTACGCCAGAGATTGCAATTATGTGCAGCAAATGATGGCCACCACATTGAACATCTATTGGTCTGACATGTCGGGACACACTCTATTCCACTCCGTAATTGAAAACGGAAACCACGTGTGTACGTGTACCTCACCCCTCATGGTAATGTACATGTGCGTCAGTGAAAAAGACTAATAGAAAGGTCCCTACGCAATTCGGTGCTCTCCGATACACACGATCGAACAGCGGATGAGTGGTACTCAAGCGTCAACTTTAGGTTACAATATCTCCGGATGTAATTAACATTTTACAATGCAACAAATGGCACTGGTTACGTATTTGTTTATGTTCAGATGTGCTAACAAAACTAACGGGGTTCCCTTTAAAAAAACGTAGGTTTGTGTTAAAAAACATACTTCCGTGCATTTTTTTATGGTTTTTATTAACCAATTACACTAGCCCCTTTCCTCACGTTCGGTCTGTGGAATCGATTCGTCAGTATTTGATGTGGTTTACGAAATATATCCAGCGGTAATGTTAGGTGACTCACCCTGTATATCTGTTAACAATCCTTCGACAATGACACCAATATTGTTAATCCCTTTTAATTAAATAGTTTTAAAGTATATTATTTTTCAGTTAGAATTAAGAATTGGATTGGCTGCCATATGAAGGCTGATTTCCTTTATTTGAGCCAAATATATCCCAGGATTCCAAAGCAGTTGGTAAGGGACAATTTGAACCTTATTATCGTTTTCAAATACGACAATGTGAATTTGAAACATATTTACCAAGTTCCTGAAAAAATCGACATGGAGGAATTGTGTCAGTACAATGTAGGTTATCGGCAACTGAGTGATAGAATACAGTGACAATAGTCGTATGTCGAATAAAAAATTGAAGCAGTCGATACAAATCTCAGCGCTCAATTATTGGAATTGGATGGGTCTATGGAAATCGAGTTCTAGGATTCCCCAATGGGGACACATGTGAAAAAAGCATTCGCAGACTAGTCTGTGAAGTGAAGTGAGAACATACAACATACAAATAGATTCTGCTTCAACAAATTCTCTACTAATGGGGACAACAGCTGTAGGCTCTGGCGAATAGCGACAATTTGGAATGTCCTTAACTGAGATAACTCTGACGGTTACTGCTGCTGAGACAGTACAGAAGAGTCTGTTAAATCCAGAACAATTCCTGCGGCTTGCTGTGGTAGCGCAGACAGTCGAACATCTGCGTATTTTGGTCCACCATTTCCGCTAGTATTGCATCAAGGATCCACTGAGCTGTTGGAACAAAAACAATAGGTGTGTTTAACGTATAGGATATTAATAATACGAGGGTCACTTCGAAAGTAAAGAACGTTTTTTATACAGAATTTATTTGATTTAATTAAATGAAACTGTATTTTAGATACAGTTTGATACCCAAGCTCCTTTTCTACATAGTCACTGTTGAAATAGACATTTGTACTGTTTCACCTGCTTTTCAATGCCTTCTGCATATTCACTTGCCGTCAAGTTGTTGAACAGTTGATTAACAGCTCCTTTAACCTCATCATCTATTCTGAGACGTCCACTCAAAAAAATTTTCAGTTTAGGGAATAAGTGATAATCAAGTCCGGACTGTATAGTCGATGTTGAAACATTCCCCACCGAAACGGCTGAAGCGAGTCACGTGTCATTGCCGCTGCGCGTGGACGTGCATTACCGTGAAGGAAGGCGACTCCACTGATTGGTAATCCGCGTTGCTTGCTTTTATTGGCGCGGTGAATTCGTTAAAGCGTCTGACAGTAAGAGCAATTCAGTCCACTAACTGTGAAACGCTTGTGTTCTTGGATTTTTGTTTCAGTCCCTGCTAAGAGTCCGACAGTCACCATTGAGGGCCAGCAGGAGAGATCTCCGTCGTAAATATTATTCCGTCCATCATTAAACATGATACACCACTTCCGAACTGTCGCTTAGTTCATCACATTACCGTAAACGTCAGTTTAGAGGAGCCAGACTTTTTTGCGCCTTTGAAAAGCAGATGACACTGCGCACCTCATACGTGGCGGGATCGTCAATTTGGTCACACATTTTAAAGTCATACAGCTAAGCAATGATCAACTGTATTGGACCGTAGCTGCCTCCAAACTGAAACACATGGTTACCAAGGTCAGTGGTTGGTCGGGGGTGATGGTGGATATCGTGGTCGTGTGCCAAAATGAAACGTTCTTTACTCTGCGAGTGACCATTGTGATAATTTTTAATAGTACGAATGAAGGACCGTTACTAACCCTTCTTCTTACTGGCCGATTTAGGCTTCTGCTGCTGGTGTTTCATGGTGACCCTTTCGCTATGGAGTACAGATCTCGAATGAATGGAGAAACTCACCCAAATGGAATAGTGTAGAAAGGGGAGGGGAGGTGGAACTTGATTCCTGGTTCAGCGTACACAACGCTTTTCAAATGCCCCCAGAGGTAAAATCCTAGGGGATTTCAGTCCGGTGATCTAGCAGGCCATGATACAGGTCCGCCACATGTTATCGAGCGCCTGGGAAGATGTTGAGGTGTCGGCGAACTGTAATGTGAAAGTAGGTTGGTGCTCAGCCACGCAGAAACCTGTCGTATTGCCAAAGGTACATTTTCAAGCAGCCCAGGCAAAGTATTCCGCAGAAACACCAGGTGCATTCTTTAGTCTAGGTACCATGGAATAATAACAGGTCGTTAAGAATCCACGCCCACACATTGATGCTGAACCGATGCTGATGTGACGCCTCAAACGTTCCCCTAGGATTGTTTGTAGGCTACAGACGAAGATCATGCAGACTGATGATGCCAGTTCGGATAAAGGCTGCTTCGTCAGTAAAGAGGACTGATAACAGAAATCACATAATTGTGATTGTCTGGGGCAAAAACCATCGACAAAATCCTTCCCGTGGAGGGAACTCCACTGCTGATAATCCTTGCTGTCTTTGCATCGTACTTTGGCTTAACCATGTTGGCGTTGGCAGGCCACTTCTCTAGAGCTTCTACTAGGTTTCGTCTCAATATCCTATAGAACCCGGTCCTCAAACTCTGGTGGACACACAGTAAACCGCCTCTCTCCACGTTCGTCCGTTTGAAAGGATCCGTGATCACACAAACGCCCAAAAAGAGCTAGAGTTGTGTGATGTGGCTGGTGTCTTTGAGGGTACTTGTTTTGGTTTAGCCGTGCTGCCTCTCGACCGTTTCCATCTGCTTGGCAGTACACAAACACCATCTCGACTTGTCCCCGACATGAATACGACACCATTCGGCTGCTTACAGTACTCTGCGTCACTCACACAGCCTGCAACACACAAGGAAGACACGGCACAGGGTCAGAGGAACCGTCAACACCATCTACCGTGGCAACGATGCATTTCCGGACATACGTTCGTATGACGTTCTTTCTTCCATTTCCATTCAAGAATCCGTCCCTAGAATTTGTCGGTTTTATTAATGTTCACCCTGTATAAGGAGAAATTATGCAGCAGCAGTTTTCTTACTCAGAAACCGCATTTTGGTGTTGCTTGTTTGTGAGAAGACTGTGTTGTACCCTGTGCAAAAAGGAGAAAAGTCTGCCAGCACGTGTCAGATTCAAACTGCGGCGCGATGAAGACTGCACTTTACCGTTCGGGGATACTGCTGCTCAAGTTGTTTGGGATCCTACGACTGTTAACGAAGGTCCAGGTACACAGGACTACGTTCCCAGATATGTGATTGCCTCGAAGACGTCTTGAGTAATACAAGGAGGGATCAAACAGTTTCCGTCTGAGAGCGTTCCTGCTGCATACATGTAACGAAGCGCCAATCTCGTGGAAATACACTGAAGCGCCAAAGAAACTGGTATAGGCATGCGTATTCAAATACAGAGATATGTAGGAAGGCAGAATACAGTGCGGTCGGCAACGCCTATGTAAGACAAGTGTCTGGCGCAGTTGATGGACCGATTACTGCTGCTACAATGGCGGGTTATCAAAATTGAAATGAGTTTGGACGTGGTGTTACAGCCGGCGCACGAGCGATGGGACACGGCATCTCCGGGGTAGCGATGAAGTGGGGATTTTCCCTTACCACCATTTCACGAGCATACCGTGAATATCAAGAATCCGGTAAAACATCAGCTCTCCGACATCGCTGCGACCGGTAAAAGACACTGTAAGAACTGGACCAACGACGACTGTAAAGAATCATTCAACGTGACAGAAACGCAGCCTTTCCGCTGCAGATTTCAGTGCTGGTCTATCAGCAAGTGTCAGCGTCCGAATGATTCAAAGAAACATCATCGATATGGGCTTTCGGATCCGAAGGCCCACTCGCGTACCCTTGATGACTGCACGACACAAAACTTTACGCCTCGCCTGGGCCCGCCGACACCGAAATTAGAGTGTTGATAGCTGTAAACATGTTGCCTGGTCGAACGACTCTAGTTTTAAATGTTATCGAGCGGTTGGACGTGTACGGATATGGAGACAACCTCATGAATCCATGGACCCTGCATGTCAGCAGGGGAGTGTTCAAGCTAGTGGAGGCTTGGTGTGGGGCGTGTGCAGTTGGAGGGATATGGGTCCCCTGACACGTCGAGATACGACTCTGATAGGTGACACGTACGTAAGCATCCTGTCTTATCACTTGCGTCCATTCATGTCCATTGTTCATTCTGACTAACATGGGCACTTCCAGCAGGACAACACAACAACCCATACGTCCAGGATTACTATACAGTGGCTCCAAGAACACTCTTCTGTGTTTAAAGACTTCCGCTGGCCACCAAACTCCCCAGACATGAACATTATTGAGGATATCTGGGGTGCATGGCAACGTGCTGTTCGGAAAAGATCTCCACCCCCTCGTACTATTACGGATTTATGTACAGCCCTGCAGGATTCATGGTGTCAGTTCCCCCCAGCACTGCTTCAGACATTAGATGAGTAAATGCCACGTCGTGCTGCGGCACTTCTGCGTGCTCGCATGGGTCCTATACGATATTAGGCAGGTGTACCAGTTTCTTTGGCTCTTCAGTGTGTATTAAACGTCAACGTGTAGGCAAGGGATTGGTGTGGCATTCGTGTCTTTACGACATGTGTGCGGTAAATGTGAAAACGTGAACTATGGCGACGTTATTGTACGAGGGGTGTCCAGAAAGTAAGTTCCGATCGGTCGCGAAATGGAAACGACTATGAAAATCCGATAAAGCTTTGCACAGATGTGTTCGGCAGTGTCTGTACTATGACCCTAGATAGCATCACGTCGCTCTTCTCATTTCGGACCTCACAGTGAGCGCGTAAAGATGTCTAGAAAATAGTGTCTCCCTCCAAGTACGAGGGCCTGGTGAGAAATTTCGCCTGAGGCTATGCAGCCAACATTACATAACTGTCGTGCGGTTTCTTCTTCAAGTCAATTCTCAGCCGCACACTGCAGGGGCAATGAAGATGCTCCTGCATCGTTTTCAATTGTAAATGTTTGATTACCAACATAACAGCCCGTAATTGTCTCCCTCTGAGTTTCATCTCTGCTCACATGAACCGCTGGCTATGAAGACAACGTTTTGACACAGAACAGGAGATGTAGGCCAAAATAGAGAATTGGCGAAAAGCATTGGCGGTTGCCTTCTATGATGAGGGTATTGGAAAGTTTGTACAACGCTACGACAAGTGTCTGAGTCAGAACGGCGACTACGTGGAGACGTAGCTGGGTGGTGTAGCTAACTGTTAACATTTCTGATTTTCACTGTGGTTTCCATTTCGCGATCAATGGGAACTTACTTTCTGGACAGTCCTCGTACAATGCGTCAAAGCAGGATCAACGCGCTGTCGTTCTTTTCTTAGCTGCCGAAGGACAAACAACGGGACACATCTATCGCAGAATGAAGAATGTGTATAGGGCACCATGTCTGTCGAAAACCATTGTTGCGGAATTGTGTGGCAAGTTCCGAATTGGTCGCGATTCTACACAAGACGGCGCCGACCTGGGAGGCCAGCCTCGTCCATTTCGGTCAATTCGAGTGAAGACAGTCGAGCAGCTACCCTTCAGTCCTGGTCTCCTTCCATACAGTTATCACGGCTTCGGTCTCTTAAATAAAGAAGGCCCCGATGAGTCGATGATTCTTGTCGGGTGAGGATGTGCAACACGCCGTTATAGATTTCTTCATACGACATGGCAGTCTGTTTTACCAAACGGGTATCTTCAATCTGGTGAGCCGGTGGGATGACTGCCTCATTGGTCACGGCGATTTTGCCTCATTGGCATACTGATTCTGAACTGTACAGCCTTCAAATGGCTCTGAGCACTATGCGACTTAACTTCTGAGGTCATCAGTCACGTAGAACTCAGAACTAATTAAACCTAACTACCCTAAGGACATCACACACATCCATGCCCGAGGCAGGATTCGAACCCGCGACGTAGCGGTCTTTCGGCTCCAGACTGCAGCGCCTAGAACCGCTCGTCCACACAGGCTGGCCGTCCAGCCTTCGCACGGGAACTTTTAACTTCGCTTATTGTACCTGGCACATTGTCTTGAATCCATAAGATATAAGGACGTCATCGAGATGGCCCCAGAGAAGTGTGATAGGATCAGCCTTGTTCTCTATGTACGTACAGGGGAGGAGGGGGGGGGGGTGGATAAAAATATGGAAACATCGCGAGAACTGCATCCTCGGACATAAATACAGGTACTAGCCAAGCCTGCAGGTTAGACTGTAGCATCAGACCATGAACGGCACCTGCGGAATATCGTCAATGCGTTGCAAGTGTTAGTGATGATCAGTACAATAGCCTTCGTATTTGTGAGTGCATTATGTCGGAGCTAAGTTAATTCTAAAGCGGTCAAAATGTGGGTGATTGTATGATGTGTGCACCCGTAACCAAAGTAGCCAAAGTGTTTGGTGCTCCAAGAGGCACCGTATCAAAGATTTACACTGAGGTGACACAAGTCGTGGGATACGTACTAATATCGTGTCGGACCTCCTTTTCCGCGGTATAGTTCAACAACTCGACGTGGCGTGGACTCAAAGAGTCGTTGGGAGTCCCATCCACAAATGCTGAGTCACGATGCCTGTATACCCGTCAGTAATTGCGGAAGTATTGCTGGTGCAGGATCTTGTGCACGAACTGACCTCTCGACTGTGTCCCAAGCATGTTCAAAGGGATTCACGTCTTGCGATCTGGGTGGCCGTATCAATCGCTCGAATTGTTCATAACGTTCTTCAAACCAGTCGAGAACAACTGTGTTCCGGTGAAATGGCGCGTCGTTGTTCAGGAACGTGAAGCCCGTGAAAGGCTGCAGGTGGTCTCCAAGTACCAGAAAATAACCATCTCCAGTCAATGATCGGTTCGGTTGGACCAGAGTACCCACTCCATTCCATGTACCCACAGCACACACCATTATGAAGCCATCACCAGCTTGCACAGCACCTTGTTGATAACTTGGGTTTATGGCTTCTTGGGCACTATGCCACACTCGAATTCTACCGTCAGCTCCTATCAACTTAAATCGGGACTCATCTGACCGGGCCACGGTTTTCCAGTCGCCTAGGATCCAACCGATATGGTCACGAGCCCGGGGTATCTGAGCCTAGGGTCCAGGGAGCCCAGGGTGCTGTTAGCAAAGGCACTCGCGTCTGTCGTCTGCTGCCATCCCCTATTAACGCCACATTCCGCCGCACTGTCCCACATTGATTTGTGCGGTTATTTCACGCAGTGTTGCTTGTCTGTTAGCACTGACTACTCTGCAGAAACGCCGCTGCTGTGGGTCTTTAAGTGAAGGTCGTCGGCCACTGCGTTGTCTGTGGTGAGAGGTAATGCTTGAAATTTGCTATTCCAGGCACACTCTTGACTCTGTAGACCTCGTAGTATTGAATTCCCTAACGATTTTCGAAATGGAAAGTCCCATGTGTCTAGCTCGAAATGCAATTCCGCGTTAATTTCTGTCGTGCTGGCATAATCACGTCGAGAAACGTGTCACATGCATGACCTGAGTACAAACGACAACTCCGCCCTCCTCTACCTTGTGTGTGTGTGTGTGTGTGTGTGTGTGTGTGTGTGTGTGTGTGCGACACTAGCAGCACCTACATACGTCCATATCGCTGTCCCATGATTTTTGTCACTTCAGAGCACACCGCATACAGAGAAAGCGGAAAAACATCACCCGCTAAATTACAGTGCGGAAGAAAGTGTGTTTTGAGTAATCGTGACAGATGGTAACCGAAGAGGATTGTAACGAAATGCAAGAGGACGTGTAACAGATCTTTTAAGGGAAAAGAAAAATTCTGTGTGGAATAAAGTATTAATTTGTATACATGTGATAGGCGTAAGAGATAATTTTATTTCTAAAACAAAAGACAAAAACTTACGATTATTATTCTTCTGCTCTCTCTGTTAGAGTTTAGAGAGGAACGTCTTAGTATAATCTACCAGTCGCTGTACAGTTATTCAGTTGATAAACTAAGTCTTCAAAAGTATCGGTGTTCTATTTAAAATGAATTGCTTCTGTCATAAACAATTTGTATTTGTCTACTGATATTTAGCAGCCATCAGCGGGAAGATAATTGATGAAGCATAATGGCCGTTAGCTATCATTTTATAAGTGGTCTCCTATCATAATATCTGTCCTTTCAAGTCGGTAATGGCCGACCGCGGTGGCCACGTGGTTCTAGGCGTTGCAATCCGGAACTGCGCGACTGCTACGGTCGCAGGTTCGAGTCCTGCCTCCGGCATGGATGGGTGTGATATCCTTAGGATAGTTAGGTTTAAGTAGTTCTAAGTTCTCGGGGACTGATGACCTCAGATGTTAAGTCCCATAGTGCTCAGAGCCAAATCGGTAATATGTGTCTTTCAAATATCGAAGCCCGATGTTTCCTTGTCCGGCGACCGTAGAAATTACATTTGAGATACAGCAACTCAAACCTGTAATAAGTATATTTATGTCATTTTATGAATAAACCAACCTTTATTGGCGACGTGCGTGTAAGGACTATTGTAATTGTGTACTAATATTTACTTTATTTGCTATTTCATGCTACAAAACTGTTGATGTTCGGAGAACCATTGAAACATACAAGTGAAATTGATCTGACGAGAAAATTAAAAAGAGAATTTACGAGAGAAGAACCAGAAAAGGTAAGGTGCAGCAATGCTTAGCGGCAGCACATTAACAAGAGCATATATATGTCGTAGTTTTTATTATGTGAAAACTTGTTTAGTTTGAATTTGATGCAGCACTTCTCATTTATGAATTCATGTAACATAAGCTGACACTACAATGGAATATAACAAGAAAACGTAGAAAATTATTCTAAGAAGATGGCCTCGTTTGGCTACATCATTCATAAAATGGGGAGCCACCATTAAGAAAATAATATTGGAATGGAAAATTTTTTAAGGTTCAATTTATGAACTTTCGTAGCAGGGAATGTTTAAAAATCAGACGTTTGCTATCAAAATAAAATTTCATTAACAGAATTTTTGTACAGGGGTAGTTAAAACAAGTAGACAATTAGCAAAAAAAGAACATAACATTGAAAATGCAGATTTTGACACGGACAGTGTTGTAGATAACGGAAATGGCCACTGTGTGTTACAGAATACCACATAACTACACAAACGTATACAATAATCAAAATCTGTTAGGATATATGCTTAGTAGGATGAATGAAGCTACGTCGGGGCTTTTGATGGGGGCCGAAGTATTATTATTAGACGTCACGGCTATGGTACGGCCTGCGCCGTCTTCAGACGCCACTGACCCATTGCAAATCATATTAAGCAAACTGGGCGAACTGAATTCAATCGAAACTAAACTGAATAACATACACACTAATCTCACTTCTTAGTCACACTGCAAAACAGTAACACTGCATAAAACCAAAGTTGACGAAATAAATATTCGACTCACTGGTCAAGTTGCAGATTAAAACACTCAGTGAGCAGCAGGGTCAATCAACTGCTAAAACTGAAACTTTGTTTAGTCAGAATAAGAAATACGAGGATCAGCAAATGTCATTTGTATCTGATGTTGAGAAATTGTGTTCTAATCACGATTCATTAAGCACAAAAGTAGTAAGAGTTGCTGAGGCGCACGCTTCTGGTAACACACGCGTCACAGATAGAAATACAGATACCTTAGCAAATACTTTTGCTATAACACGTATAAGATTCATCTATCCAAGCAGCCTGCGGTGCGTGAAAAAATCAAGCATAAAACCATCAATGTCTCCTTATTTCAGTCCACTATTAACTGTAACCAAACCAAACGGAAATACACGCTTAGTTCTGGACGCGCGTACTGTCAACAAAATCATCGTGCCAGTTCGCACAAAACCAGGAAATCTCGAAGAACAGTTGCAGATAATTTTTGGGGTAAAATACTTATCAACTGTGGAGGCCAAAATTCTATTTGGTAATTATCGTTAGGCAAAGAGTCAAGGAGGGATACTACGTTTATTTTTGGTGGCAGCAGTCGCCAATTTTGCGTACTTCCATTCGGACTCAATGTAAGTTCAGGCTTTTTCATTACTGCTCTAGACACAGTTATAGGCACAGAATTGCTGGAAAGGTAACGTTGTACGTTGATGTAATTCTTTTAGCCGCACAGTCATGGGGAAATCACATATACATTTTAGAACATACACTATGTAAGTTCGCACAAGCTGGTGTTACAGCAAATCTACCGAAATCAAAGTTTGCGTGAAATGAGATTAAGTACTTGGGGTACATAATCAGTTCTGAAGGCATTAGACCAGATCTTAGTACATTGGATGCAATTAAGAATTTTCCTGAGCATAACTTAATCATAACTGACACTTGGTTCAAGAATCATGAAAGAAGGTTGTATACATGAAACAGGCCTGGAGATACAGACAGGTTTCATTTAGATTATAGAATGGTAAGACAGAGATTTAGGAACCAGGTCTTAAATTGTAACACATTTCCAGGGACATATGTGGACTCTGACCACAATCTATTGTTTAAAACTGAAAAAACTGCAAAAAGGTGGGGATTTAAGGAGATGGGACTTGCACAAACTGACAGAACCAGAGGTCGTAGAGAGTTCAGGGACAGCATTTGGGAACGATTAACAGGAATGGGGGCCGGCCGCGGTGGTCTCGCGGTTCTAGGCGCGCAGTCCGGAACCGCGCGACTGCTACGGTCGCAGGTTCGAATCCTGCCTCGGGCATGGATGTGTGTGATGTCTTTGGGTAGTAAGGTTTAAGTAGTTCTAAGTTCTAGGGGACTGATGACCACAGCTGTTAAGTCCCATAGTGCTCAGAGCCATTTTTGAACAGCAATGGGGGAAAGAAACACAGTGGAAGAAGAGTGGATAGATTGGAGGGATGAAATAGTGAATGCAGCAGAAGATCAAGTAGGTAAAAAAACGAGGGCTAATAGAAATGTTTGGGTAACAGAAGAGATATTAAATTTAATTGATGAAAGGACAAAATATAAAAATGCAGTAAATGAAGCAGACAAAAAGGAATACAAACGTCTCAAAAATGAGATAGACAGGCTAAGTAGGGATGGCTAGAGGACAAATGTAAGGATGTAGAGGCTTATCTCGCTAGGGGTAAGATAGATACTGCCTACAGGAAAATTAAAGAGACCTTTGGAGAAAAGAGAACCACTTGTACGAATATCGAGAACTCAGATGGAAACCCAGTTCTAAGCAAAGAGGGGAAATCAGAAAGGTGGAAGGAGTATATGAGGGTCTATACAAGGTGATGTACTTGAGGACAATTTCATGGAAGTGGAAGAGGATGTAGATGAAAATGAAATGGGAGATGTGATACTGCCTGAAGAGTTTGACAGAGCACTGAAAGACCTGAGTCGAAATAAGGCCCTGGGAGTAGACAACATTCCATTAGAACTACTGACGGCCTTGAGAGAGCCAGCCCTGACAAAACTCTACCATCTGGTGAGCAAGATGTATGAGACAGGCGAAATACCCTCAGACTTCAAGAAGAATATAATAATTCCAATCCCAAAGAAAGCTGGTGTTGACGGATGTGAAAATTACCGAACTATCAGTTTAATAAGTCACAGCTGCAAAATACTAACGCGAATTGAAACTTCCTGGCAGATTAAAACTGTGTGCCCGACCGAGACTCGAACTCTGGACCTTTGCCTTAGAGCACTTGCCCGCGAAAGGCAAAGGTCCCGAGTTCGAGTCTCGGCCGGGAACACAGTTTTAATCTGCCAGGAAGTTTTATATCAGCGCACACTCCGCTGCAGAATGAAAATCTCATTCTGGAAACTAACGCGAATTCTTTACAGATGAATGGAAAAACTGGTAGAAGCCGAGCTCGGCCAAGATCATTT
The DNA here is from genome assembly GCF_023864345.2 of Schistocerca serialis cubense. Taxonomy (NCBI): domain Eukaryota; kingdom Metazoa; phylum Arthropoda; class Insecta; order Orthoptera; family Acrididae; genus Schistocerca; species Schistocerca serialis. The sequence continues at coordinate 10,213,025 of NC_064644.1, forward strand.
TGGATTCCGTAGAAATGTAGGAACACGGGAGGCAAAACTGACCCTAAGACTTATCTTAGAAGATAGATTAAAGAAAGGCAAACCTACGCTTCTAGCATTTGTAGACTTAGAGTAAGCTTCTGACAATGTTGACTGGAATACTCTCTTTCAAATTCTGAACGTGGCAGGGGTAAAATACAGGGAGCGAAAGGCTATTTACAATTTGTACAGAAACCAGATGGCAGTTGTAAGAATCGAGGGGCATGAAAGGGAAGCAGTGGTTAGGAAGGGAGTGAGACAGGGTTGTAGTCTATCCCCGATGTTATTCAATCTGTATATTGAGCAAGCAGTAAAGGAAAGGAGAGAAAAATTCGGAGTAGGAATTAAAATCCATGGAGAGGTTCGCCCATGACATTGTAATTTTGTCAGACACAGCAAAGGAACTGGAAGAGCAGTTAAACGGAATGGACAGTGTCTTGAAGGGAGGATATAAGATGAACATCAACAAAAGCAAAACGAGGATAATGGAATGTAGTCGAATTAAGTTGGGTAATGCTGAGGGAATTAGATTAGGAAATGAGACACTTAAAGTAGTAGATGAGTTTTACTATTTGGGGAGCAAAATAACTGATGATGGTCGAAGCAGAGAGGATATAAAATGCAGACTGGCTATGGCAAGGAAAGCGTTCCTGAAGAAGAGAAATTTGTTAACATCGAGTATAGCTTTAAGTGTTAGGAAGGAGTTTCTGAAAGTATTTGTGTGGAGTGTAGCCATGTATGGAAGTGAAACATGGACGATAAATAGTTTGAACAAGAAGAGAATAGAAGCTTTTGAAATGTGGTGCTACAGAAGAACGCTGAAGATTAGATGGGTAGATCACATAACTAATGAGGAACTATTGAATAGAATTGGGGAAAGGAGAAATTTGTGGCTCAACTTCACTAGAGGAAGAAATCGGTTGGTAAGACATGTTCTGAGGCATCAAGGGATCACCAATTTAGTATTGGAGGGCAGCGTGGGCGGTAAAAATCGTAGATGAATACACTAAGCAGATTCTGAAGGATTTAGGATACAGTAGGTACTGTTAGATGAAGAAGCTTGCACACGATAGATTAGCATCTAAGAGCAGCTAAGAAGAAAGAAGAGATGGTGAAAAAGATAACTTTATTGTGATTTAAATGATCCTTATACGATAAATGAATTATCTAATTTCTTATGCTGCATAATGAATGTTATGCCAATCACTTATGAATTTTCTATGTAACGATAATCACAGAAGACTGAGTATTTGTGAACCTGACACAAACAGAAGTCATTCCTAAAAACTACGTTCAAAGCACAGAATGAAACCACTCACTTTCAGAATACAATGGAAATGTCAAAGGAAGCAGACAAATGACATAGATGAACGAAATCATCACACAACTTTCAAAAACAGATTATGGTCCACAAACACGTCAAGTGGTGTATCTAGTAGCTCGATTTAGAGGAATTTTAATTCTTACTTTAACAATAGTATTTAATTCATAGATAAGCGCTTGAGGTCATGCGTTGTAGCACGGCATGTATTGGGTCTAATCTTTTCTTTCAGGTTTCAGTAGTAATTAAACAAATCCTATGGTGACATAAAAAACATAAGTTTTCTGCATAAAAAAATGTATAGTAGAATATTTAGATGACACAAGCAGTTAGACAGAAAACTTTTAAAAGAGCGAACAACGTCGTGGATGATGACAAGAACGTTCTAAGGCACCATGAACTTGTAAATTGAGACATTTAAGATCAGCGTAGTGTACTGTAAAACACTTGTAAGGCTACGGCAAGCAGCAAAAACAAATATCAATGAGTTTAGACTACGGGTGTGTGAAGTAAAGAGGAATTTGGAGGGCTGAATGTTCTCGGAAATGCGACGACAACCCATCTGCGAAGTACAACTGAAAGGGTACAGTAACGCCCGACATTGACAATAGGTACAACATTCTTCGTTATTCTTGTCATAACAACGTATTTTTTGTAATAATAACTCAATTTCACTTAATACACCGAAGCCGGATACCAGTGTAGGAAAGAAGGATAATTTATTTATTTAATTTATCACATGTGCACTCCCAAAAAATAAATCCCTACATCCAATTTGGTGAGATCTGTAAAATGAATGAATGTATGGTCGTCTGCTAACCGCAGATAGTGAATGTGAATCATCTTTGGTCACCTGTGGTGGAACCAAAGAGATAAAATTTACCTGAGCTTTGAGTGCCTGAAATGTGACTGACCAATACGCTAGCAAGTTGCTCCCCCACTTCGGCAGAGGTGCGAGATGACCGGAAGAGCGGCCATGTTTTCAGCACTCTGGCGCTGGATCTTGTGTTGGTAAGACCTGTCTTAGGTGTGCTCCGTAAAGACAAAAGAGTGGATAGAATGGTATGCATATGGAATACTTAAGAGTGGTTTGGAATAATAATTTCTCTATTTCAGGAACTTTTGTGGGGAGAATTAAATGTCAGGCAGGTAATGTTAATGGGATTGTAGTAATCTTCGGAAGTGACCAACGGTCACAATGAAACCACGTGTAGCTATAAGTTGAAATACTTCCGAGTGCTTAAGTTAAGCTGAATTGCTGTCGTGTGTACTATAAGTTGGAAATATTTAAGAAATAGCGTGTGCAGGACTTGAAATTAGAGACGAGTACTTCCACGTGGTGAGTACTGTGTGAGTCTCAATCAGTGTATGAGACAAAGGATAAAGAGAAGTACTCGTCCATGGTATCAGTTGAGGACTCGCGTGTGTGATGAATATGTTCTTAATATTACTTTGCGTGTTATGTTTCCGTGTGACGCTTGATTCAAACTATAATACTCTGAGAGTGAAGCAAGGTGAGTCAGCCGTCTATCCAGCAACGCCACTTGGCTTGCATTGCACAGGAAGACGTGCATATATCCTCCAGAGTTCGTAGTAGGAAAGAAAAGTTACGAAGTGGGTCAGTGTCGTGTGAAACTGGGATGAATACTAATTGAAGTGGGAAAGCTGAAAGTGATGTGATTATAACGTTGTGACTATTCCTTGTGTTGTATTCCATGTTGCCAGTGTGGTGTATTTCATGTAATTTAAGTAAGTGTGGTTTGCATGGGAGAGTAGCAAGATAGGTACAGAGGCAGTGAGTTATGCATGTTCCTTTTGTACCACTCGGTCTGGAGGAAATTTTCGATGATGGGTGTGAGAGTCGAAGTGTGAGATATAGCAAAAGATCCACCATCCTATCCAGAAAGTGCACTGTAGTGTTAGATAATTACGAGACCATAAAATAGAGAATCACCAATGTAAAGCCATGCCCACTGGGCGGAGTTTCTCATGTGTAATTGTTGTAGAAAATGTAATGGTGTGTTTAGGTTATAGAATTTATCGGAATAAAAAAGATAGTGAAAATAAAAAGATTGGTGGCCTTGTTCTTGGAACAGTGTGTAGCCATGATACCCAGAATTTATATTGTGTGCGCCATTCATATTCAGTGCGATGGCCACGTGTTGATCAAAGCCGTTAAATAAGAAAGAAAATGTGGTATTGCCAGTGCGTAGTGAACAGTCAGAGTTGTGTACATTACTAATAGTCAGATGTGCATTTCCATTTCCGTTGCGTAATATTCAAACAGGAGAATAACTGAAACTTAATTGTGAGTACTAGAGTTCATGTTACTCGATAAATAAGAATGAGTCCACTCGCTTGGCAGACCACTCATCTTGCAGGACTGACTGCTTGATGCCGCAGTATGAGCAAGGCATGTGGGTGCCTCTCACAACATCCAAAACAGGGGTGAACGCACAATCACTCTTCCGCATGGTTCCGCAATGCTGAGTGTATTCCGGCACTTGTTTTCAAATGTATCGCCACCACGAAGACCACCAGCTGGATATCGTTGTTTGCGTGTGTTATTCTGCAAAAAAGACGCATCATAAAAAGAAATTGTGCGTGAAGCATGGAATGGACATGGATTATGAGAAAAAAACTCTTTTAACAATGACTTCGAATAAACAGTTATCTTCAGAAACATTAACCTTAGAACGATTTTAAGTTTATCTGGGCACTTAGCAAACACTGCATATGATGGACAATCTGCAAAGACAATAAAAGTTATAAAATTGATATATATTATATATATATATATATATATATATATATATATAGAGAGAGAGAGAGAGAGAGAGAGTAAATATAAGCGACATTTATTTTGTGTGTAAAAAAAAACAAATTGTATTCGTTGTACTGTCTGTTACATATTGAACTTTTTATTTCTATACTAAGATGTACACTACTGGCCATTAAAATTGCTACACCACAAAGATGACGTGCTACAGATGCGAAATTTAACCGTCAGGAAGAAGATGCTGTGATATGCAAATGATTAGCTTTTCAGAGCATTCACACAAGGTTGGCGCCGGTGGCGACACCTACAACGTGCTGACATGAGGAAAGTTTCCAACCGGTTTCTCATTCACAAACAGCAGTTGACTGTCGTTGCCTGGTGAAACGTTGTTGTGACGCCTCGTGTAAGGAGGAGAAATGCGTTCCATCACGTTTCCGACTTTGATAAAGGTCGGATTGTAGCCCATCGCGATTACGGTTTATCGTATCGCGACATTGCTGCTCGCGTTGGTCGAGATCCAATGACTGTTAGCAGAATATGGAATCGTTCGGTTCAGGAGGGTAATACGGAACGCCGTGCTGGATCCCAACGGCCTCGTATCACTAGCAGTCGAGATTACAGGCATCTTATCCGCACGGCTGTAACGAATCGTGCAGCCACGTCTCGATCCCTGAGTCAACAGATAGGGACGTTTGCAAAACAACAACCATCTGCACGAACAGTTCGACGACGTTTGCAGCAGGATGGAGTATCAGCTCGGAGACGATGGCAGCAGTTATTCTTGACACTGCATGACAGACAGGAGCGCCTGCGATGGTGTACTCAACGACGAACCTGGGTGCACGAATGGCAAAAGGTCATTTTTCGGATGAATCCAGGCTCTGTTTACAGCATCATGATGGTCGCATCCGTGTTTGGCGACATCGCGGTGAACGCACATTGGAAGCATGTATTCGTCATCGCCATAGTGGCGTATCACCCGGCGTGATGGTATGGGGTGCCATTGGTTACACGTCTCGGTCACCTCTTGTTCGCATTGACGGCACTGTGAACAGTGGACGCTACATTTCAGATGCGTTACGACCCGTGGCTTTACCCTTCATTCGATCCCTGCGAGACCCTACATTTCAGCAGGATAATGCACGACCGCATGTTGCAGGTACTGTACGGTCCTTTCTGGATACAGAAAATGTTCGACTGCTGCCCTGTCTGTGGAAAGACTGGCAGACAGCGAGCTACTGTGTGTATCAGGTACTGTTGAAATATGAACGTTTTGTGACATCGGCTGTGACGTATTCTGCTCGCAGTGAGATTATAATAACGCGGCAAGAAGAGCGGCGCGACAATTTAAATCTGATTATTGCATTAAATGTAAAAGAAAACTGGCGTACGTGTGTTTTTGAGGAATATCGTAAACAAACCTCAAAGTAAATAGTTCGACTGTAATTTGACACTCAGCCTCAGTATATAGGGGCTTAGATCTTTTGCGGAAAAAGAAAAATTCCATGTGGAATAAATATGCCGAGTAGCGGCAAAGTAGCGATTTATGTACATCTGATAGGCGTAAGAGGTAATATCGCAGATAATTTTATTTCTAGAAGAAAAGACAAAAACTTACAATTATATTCTTCTGTTACGACTGTTAGAGTTTGGAGAGGAACGTCTTAGTGTAATGTACCAGACGCTGTACAACTGTTTAGTTGATAAAGTAAGTCATCAGAAGTATCCGTATTTTATTTAAAATGATACTATACCGTATCTAATTGCTTCTGCCATAAACAGCTTGGATTTGTGTAGTAATATTTCGCAGCATTCAACGCGAAGATAATTGATTAAACGTAATGGCCTTTAACTATCATTTCATTAGTGGTCTCGTATCGTAAAATATGTCCTTTCAGATCGGCAACCTGCATCTTTTAAATATCGAACTCTGTTGTTTCCTTTTCCGGCGACCATAAAATTCTATTTATGAGACCGCAACTGAAATCTGTAATAAGAATATTTATGTCATTTTATGAATAAATTAACAGTTATACGACAACTTTTATGAATAAATCAACCGTTATACGACAACTGCAAAAGTCACTGCAGAACTGAATGTCGCACTTCTGTTTTTTGCAGATGACTTCCCAAAAGCAATGGATAAAGGCTACTAGGTGGATGCAGCATTTCTTGACTTCTGGAAGTATTTGACTTGCTACCACACCAAAGGTTGTTAGCAAAATTATGATCAGATGGGGTAACAACAAAATTTTTGACCGGAGTTAGGTATTCTTGGTGGGGAAGAACAAGTATGTTGCCTTCGACAGGGAGCCATCGAAAGAATGAGAAGGAGCTTCAAGTGTAGCCCAAAACTGTGGACGGGAACGCTTTCTGTTGATGTTGTACATTAATGAGCTGGTAGCAACCTCAGAAACTTTGCAGGTGATGCAGTTATTTGCAACTAAGTACTATTTGAAAAACGTTGCCCAAATAACTAAACAGATCTTTACATGAATCAGTATAGTGGAAGTGAAAACCAATACCACCGATTTTTTTATGTGAAAACTCTTAATTCACTGGTGCTAAGGGCTCCGAATTGTAGGGCGCAACATGGCGGTGTGTAATGTAAACATGCCAGAGCGTGAGAAACAGTGTGCTCTAAGCGAATTTCGAATTCGAAGAGTTCGTCCACCCGTGAAACACCCTCTCCTTCAGCATGATAACGCCACACCACACACGAGCGCTGCGACATCTGCAACAACCCCACGCCTTGAGTTCGATTGTCTTCGATCATCCTCCATACACTACTGACTTGGTCTATCCGCTTTTCACCTGCTTCGAAAACTTCAAGCACACGTTCGAGGATTTCACTTTGACAGCGGTGAAGCGGCGCAAGCAGAGGTGAGGTTGTCGCTCCGTCAACGCAGTCAAACATTCTACAGTGAGGGTATCAACAAACCGATCTCTCGTTTGGTGAAATGTGTTCGTCACCAGGGTGGTTATGATGAGAAACACACACACACACACACACACAGGGAGCATTACCCTTCAGCACGCCCCCGTAATATCCCATGACTGCAACATCAATGAAGCACAGTCGGAAACTCATACAAACACCTAGATTTAACAATTTGTATGGATTTGAAATAGAATAACACGATAAGGTAAATCGTAGGAAAAGCAGTCGCAGACTTATTTTTGTCGGTGGAACATTGGGAACATGCTGTGAGATGTTAGACTATTGTTCAAGTGCCAGGAGAACCCTATCAAATGGGACCAGCACGGGATATTGAACGTGTAAGTAGGCTGTTTAGGTTTTTTTATTGGTAACGCCACCTCTGTATGAAAATCACTGGCTGTGCTGTGTGCAGTCTGTGGCTGCTTTGCATTGTTGTAATACTCGCCATTGTAGTGTTGGGCAGCGGCAGCTGGATGTGAACAGCGCGTAGCGTTGCGCAGTTGGAGGTGAGCCGCCAGCAGTGGTGGATGTGGGAAGAGAGATGGCGGAGTTTTGAAATTTGTCATGAACTGCTATATTTATATATGTTGATATCAAGGTAAATACGTGGTTTGTTCTCTATTAATATCTTTCATTTGCTAACTATCCCTATCAGTAGTTAGTGCCTTCCATAGTTTGAATCTTTTATTTAGCTGGCAGTAGTGGCGCTCGCTGTATTGCAGTAGCTTGAGCAGCGAAGATTTTTGTGAGGTAAGTGATTTGTGAAAGGTATAGTTTAATGTTAGTCAGGGCCACTCTTTTGTAGGGAATTTTGAAAGTCAGATTGCGTTGCGCTAACAAAATATTGTGTGTCAGGTTAAGCACAGTCTTGTATAAATTTTTCTAAGGGGACGTTTCATATGTCGAACCTTAGCCGAGGATACCTCACTGGAATCTTCTGATTTTTTCTTGTAGTTTGTGTAATTAGTGTAGATTTTGTTTATTGCTAGCGCGTAATTATAGAGAGAATTTCCTTTGTAGTTGTAGTTTTTCATTGTTGTACAGTAAAACAGTTGTGGCATGCATGTAGATTTGCAGAAAGTTTTTCGCAGCTGCGCTTGCAATTAACTAAATATTATTTTCAGTGCTATGTTAATGTGTTCCCCTATTTTTGCTCTTCAAATTGTGCTTTTCTGTGTTATCGTGTGAAATATTGTGGCAATAATGGCTTGTGAAAAACGTAACACTAGGCTCCAAAGTAAACTGAGAAATAATAGTGACGACGAGCGTAGCTTATCAGCGCCGCCGAGTAATGAATTTACTAATGTTCAAAGTAGGAATTTGGTAACTGTGCATAGGGAAATGGAGCGGGCGTCAAATAATGGTGTAGACAGTGAAACAGGTAGTGAACAGGGAAGCATTATCGATCGATCGGTCGGCAACAGCTCGCCTCGGGAATCGGGAATGACAGAACACAATATTGCAAATACTGTAGACTCAGGTTTTGGGTTCTCACCGTTTTCTCAAATGAGTCAAGACACATTTTCCGCTTGTCAAAATGTGAATGTTGCCGGTGCAAATTCACTGCCGAAAAGCACTGAGGAACATGTTTCAGACACCAATGCATTGTTATTACAATTAATACAACAAATGGGACAAACACAGCAAAAGCTTCAGAAGTTAGACACAATGGAACAAAATCAGAGACAAACACAGCAAAAGCTTCAAAAGTTAGACACAATGGAACAACACCAGAGACAAACACAGCAACAGTTAGACGCAATGGAACAAAATCTTCACACCACGCTTGAACAAACACGTGAAGATTTAACTACTGAGTTACATAACATCGAATCGAAATGTCAAAAAGTCTGTAATGACGTAAAAACACAAATTTGTGAGCATTTCCAACCTATTTTTTCGCGTCATAAAAATGCATTACAGAATCATGAAGCAGCCATAAAAGAAATGCAAACTATTGTTCATGAAAATCACAACACCTTGCAAGCTAAAATTGACTCAGTTGCATCTACCGATTCGGTTACGCAACTTGCAAAAACTCAAGAAAACTTAAAGGACACAGTAGATACGATTTCAACACAAATGGACACTCTGAAACTTGGTTCAGAAAAACACACTGAGGAAATGTGTTCACTATCGGAGAAAGTAGCCGAACTTTCGGATAAGGTCACTAACTTATCTTCAAAGGTAGATGATGATCTGAATGACACAAGACCTGTAGCCTTCACTGACACAGAAGAGTATGAACAAATTAGAAAATTCAAACAGAATCAAAATCAAATCAATACACAGTACAAAAGAGAAATCCGGGAAGTACAAGATCAGCTGACTCAGGTAATACAAGAATTACGTATTTCAGAGGATACTCGCGCCCCAATACGGGAAGAGGGACACAGAAATACGGAACAGCCAGAAAATAATAACACAGGGCATTTCGGAAGTTATGAAAGAAATTGGCAATGTGCACCGAATTTTGAGATGGAACGGCCGACACGACCTAACAATGACCGATATGCGACTCGCCGACATGATGATTTTGACTATAAGCTGTTCATTAGTACACGTAAATTCAAAACATTTAAGAATTCTGGCAGCGACATTCATCCACAAGCATGGCTCCATCAATTCTCGCATTGTTTTCCTCCCAACTGGTCGTTAGAACACAGATTAGAATTTATGTGTGGCTACTTGGAGAGTGAACCAGCTGTAAGAATGCGATCGGTAATTCACGATTGCCACAGTGAAGGAGAGTTTTACCATGCCTTCCTCTCAGCATATCGGTCTCAAGCCACACAAGACCGAGTAAAACATAGCATCATAATGATGAAACGTTTCGAACAATCTGAATTTTCCAGTCTTATGAAATATTTTGAAGACCTGTTGCATAAGAATCAGTATCTTTCAAACACATACAGCCCCTCAGAACTCATCCGCATTTGCTTAATCAAACTGCCTGAACATTTACGACATATTATTTTGGCAGAACGTTGCAAAGACGACATTGAAGCATTTCAGGGACTCTTACAAGAATTAGAAATTGACACTGACAATCGCGCAACGCGAAACCAGGAACACAACAATTACAGGTCACATCCGTCGCAATTCCGCGATGAAAGAAGTAATAACTTGACACGACAAGGCTATTCTGACAACACAAATCGTGACCAAAACAGACACCACCCGTATGACAACCGTTGGCAGAGTAGTAATAACTACAGGGAAAGATCACCTCTCCGTGGTAATGACTATCACAGAGACAATAAGAGAAACAGACAATATGGGAACCAAAATAAATACTATCAAGGGAGACAGAATAACTTTAGACGCAACGGACCAGCGCACAGTTACGATTCAGGGAGAAATTCTCCACCATATGACCGACAAGAAAGAAATTATGAAATCTACCGACATGACGACAGGCGAGATAATCATAACGACAGACCTGAATTTCATCAGAACTGGCGGGATTCAAACAGAGCAGGGCACTTTCGACAACGTGAATTTGTAGAAGCTAGGTCTCCTAATCCCAATAACGACGCACGCCAACAAAGAGACAGACATTGACTCGCGCCGCAGGCACCCACGTGCGCCGGCTGGCTCAGAGAAAAATAACATAGAAGCTAACCTTGAGAAAAATTCCAGTGTTCTTTACCGACGAATACCACATGATAATTGCGTTGAAGTTGAAACTCTGCGTACTAGGAAGAGTAAAGGTTTACACCACATTTCACATGTAAAACCGTTTATTGAAAGATAATCTGCTTTTTAACTTTGTCATTGCCATAAAACTTTTCACTTTACATTACTAGTATGCTTGTCAGACTTAGAATCTGTTAACATGCAACAATGTTTGAAGTTAAATATCCAGTCAAGAACCAAGAGAACTTATTGAAACAGAAATGACGAATGCATTGTTATAGTGAACAGACGTCGCAGTGTTATTGTGTGTGTACATTCTTGCTTGTTAGTTGCACGATTACGTAACGACTACAAGGCTCACATACTTAGAACATTTACCAGTACTGCTAATGAGATTTTAATGCAACATTTTGGTTTACTTGATAATAGATTCTGGATTTAAAGTACTTTCTGTGGAATTAATGATGACTTAGCATTTGGTTTCTTTGACAGCTACACGATTATATCACGACGCTACTAATGAGTGACAATTTACAATGTTGCTTTTGCGGTGTATCTGTTTTATATCCGCACAGTTTTTCTGAATTCTTCTGGAAAGCAAACCATGTTTTAGTAGTAAGCTACAATGTGAGGGCCTTTTTCGTAGCACAACAATACTTTACAGTATAGTATTTTCTTGATCACAGTAATGTACATAATAATTACGATATCTATACACAAAGCATTTCACTTTCGTTTATGATGGGGTAAGTACATTGACTTCTGCAGAACTTAGCTTTCGGAGGACGATAATTACGACACTTCCACAGAATTATCTTACAGCAAGACGCACATTTAGCGCTACAGGACAAGCATTTGAGTGATTAATTTTGTACTTAAAACATTTATTTTTAAAGATATTTGAAGTACAATGATACGAAGTTTTTCCATGATACATTTCATTCCATTGCTGTAATCTGTAACACCTGAGGGTATAATTACATTAATCCTCAGGGGGGTACACGCTTACTTTGTGTACCATGTGTGTGGCAACCACAAGGAACCCTAGCTAATATGGTATTTGCTTATACAACTTTACACATCGGTACCATATTTCTCTAACACACAAATTACACAGCTATCTGATCATTTAACTGAGAGATAAACACTTTTTTACTACATCAGTGTCACATGTTTACGCAATACACAGTTGGGTAACTTCACACTTATGAAACTGTATTTTGTCTGTACTTTGTAAACTGTTCATATTTTTTCGGAACCATTGTGATACTATGAGAGCTTTGAATGATATATTTGGTAAGGGAGCATGATTTTAAAGTACGTTTGAGGTAGATGACACTATTGAAATGAGCAGAGAATTTTTTTTAGGTTTTGAAATTATTACAGAAAGCTACGACGTTTTTGAGATTTGACTGAGGTGTTATGATGTTATTATTATGACGACGATGTGTACTATGCTGTTGAGATATGTTTATGATCAATAAGATGATGCTACCGTATATGAGGAATAAGAAGTATGTTGGAAACCAAGAATCGTACTTTAAGAGTTATGAAATGTGCGTAAATGCGTGACTGTATCACAATGCTGACGAATATTTTATTTGGACACTTATATTTATAGGATTTTCTTTCTACAGATTTGCAACGCTAATTCTTGACCTGTGAAATATTTTTATGTGAGACTGTCACTATAGCGGAAACTGCTGTCGTAAATATTTCCGTAAGAAAGTTAAGTGACCACCTGCACGTAATGCGTCGTGGGCACCCACCTGGGCGACAGCCGCCCGAAAAAAAGCCATTAGCCTTTCAGCGGCACAGGTAGAAAAAAAGAAAGGGGAGGCCATTGTCCTCGCTATTGACATTTCCTTGTTGAAAGCATACTGTGGAGCTCGTAATTTATGATATTTACTAAAATGCCTAATGAAATGATTAGAAACATTTTACATCTATTGTCTTTGTAGTTAAGAGATTGCTCATTTTGTTTAATATCTGGTTTCCAGCTGTGTTGCAGCATTGGTTTCATAAAATAAAATTAAACGCATTTGCTAATGTGAACACTTTCTGTCAACAGATCTATTAAATAATAATTTTGTGATCCACATTCTTCAAAAAAGGAGCACTTGGAAAGGAAAGAACAATAAGAAGGGACTAGTAACAGTAACTGCATACATAATATTCTTTTCAAGTACATGGTAATATTTCTTTTACCATAAGTTGTTGTGGTGCACCACTTTAATTACTTAGACATTAAGATGTGATTATACATTTCCCTTATCTGCATTGTTATCTTTAGTGTACTATTTTTTCTGCTTGAGCTATGTCATGTTTAGATATAAGCTGCTGTTTGCCAGGCATAGTGCTACTGAACTTTAATTTGTGTTACTCTGCTAAGCCAGATTTATTTTTTTGTTTGCTGCGCATTGCCTCATATTAGTTGTAATGTTGAATTGCTTGGTAATTTAGATTTACTGTAGCTTGCTTTGCAATTTTCCATTTTTTTGGTCATTGCTGTTTGTGTTACTTATTTTGTGCTACTGCATTGCCTCGTCCCTTAGTTTAGCATCTGAGCTCAGTAGATTTAAGTTAGCTTAAGAGGGGGTAGCCTCTAAGAGAATGAGTTGCGATGAATTGGAAGAAATGCATTGAGAAGTTATACGAAAAAAAGTATAGAAAACAGGTTTAGGTAGGATTTTCTTGGAAATAAATGTTGAGGTAAGAAATGTGTGAACATATAAATACAGAAAGCATGCTTAGATAGAATTTTTTTTGGTGGAAACAAAGGATGAAATAAGAGGAAAGATATATGAAGTTTTGGGTTGGACTGCAGTACCACATGTTACACTGAAAACGAACCCTGTCCTTTCCTATTGGTGTTATCCCACTATGTGTTTGTGTACCCTTGTGTATTTGTTTTCTTCCTGTCTCTGTGTACTGTTTCATAGAACTTTTTTCTCTTCTAATACTAAGTTACATTCACTATGATGAGGAATACTGTTATCCTCAAATACAATTGGCATTAATATTGTGTTATTTACTTTGTAAAGATGTTTAGACATTATTTATTCTGTTTTGTGTTAATGCTCATGTGTGAAGTTGATGTTTCGAAAGTTATTCTGATCTTTTATGTATTTACTTATGTCATAATTCCTGTAACACTGATGTATATGTTAGTTCAATTCTTTTGTAAAGCCTGTACCACGAATGTTATCTGTATTGTTATGTTCTTTAATGATGTATTTTGTACCTTTGTAATTGTTTTCTTATGTTATAAAATTGTAATTTACACCAGTTCATCAAATTAAATAACTTGTAAGTTACATTTCACTGCACACATTTCAGTTGGTCATAGTATATGGACAATATGTGAGAAGTAGGGACTGTTAGTGTTTGCACGTGTGTTAATAATTCAGCAAGGGACTGGATAACAGCATTGCTGGTTCTAAGGACAATTTCAAAAACTTTGTGAGTGCACAAGTGGTGGTTTATGGACTTGCTATATTATCCGCAAGACTCTTCAATTGTGATTGTGCACCTGCACAGTCACAACAGATGGCTGCTGGCTATCTCTACAAGGACTACAGTGGGTCTACATCTTTGATGATCCATCAATATCATTATTTCTACAAGGACTGCAGTGGGTCTGCACCTCTGGTGGCCCACCAATACCGAAATCTCTACCAGGACTACAGTGGGTCTGCTCTGTGATGACCTACCTACCAATACTCTTCAAAATTTCGACTGACTCTGCTGTGGGTTTGCTCTGTTGTGGCCCATTACCTGTATGCATGTCAAGAGTCAGCACTGTCTTTCCGTTGGAAGGACAACACTACTTCTTCAAGACTGCATGGAAATCCACTACCTCTGTGTGCATTTTCTTTTACTGCTCAGACTTTGAGAAAAACTCTGCATTTTTACTGTGATGAACAATCTGGACTGTCTTTATGGACTGTGAGAAATTTTTAGCTTTTGACCAACATTGTATCAATAAGTGTGTGCATTTGATTTCTTTGTTATTGTAATTATGAAAATTTTTTTTTCAAATCTGTATTGGCCACTGCCCAATCCAATTTGTAAAATTTTTTGTGGGGAGCATGGGGGCTATGTAAGTAGGCTGTTTAGGTTTTTTTATTGGTAACGCCACCTCTGTGTGAAAATCACTGGCTGTGCTGTGTGCAGTCTGTGGCTGCTTTGCATTGTTGTAATACTCGCCATTGTAGTGTTGGGCAGCGGCAGCTGGATGTGAACAGCGCGTAGCGTTGCGCAGTTGGAGGTGAGCCGCCAGCAGTGGTGGATGTGGGGAGAGAGATGGCGGAGTTTTGAAATTTGTCATGAACTGCTATATTTATATATGATGATATCAAGGTAAATACATTGTTTGTTCTCTATTAATATCTTTCATTTGCTAACTATCCCTATCAGTAGTTAGTGCCTTCCATAGTTTGAATCTTTCATTTAGCTGGCAGTAGTGGCGCTCGCTGTATTGCAGTAGCTTGAGCAGCGAAGATTTTTGTGAGGTAAGTGATTTGTGAAAGGTATAGTTTAATGTTAGTCAGGGCCATTCTTTTGTAGGGAATTTTGAAAGTCAGATTGCGTTGCGCTAACAAAATATTGTGTGTCAGGTTAAGCACAGTCATTTGTAATTGTTCTAAGGGGATGTTTCAAACGTATCCAAAGAAGGACAGCAAGAATGGATTGAAAGTTGTTTGACTCACTGAAGAACGTAATGGAAATGCTATGAAACCTGAAGAAGCGATGTCTGAATACAGAGGCCAATTATCCTACTTAAAAAGTTTCAAAAACCAATATAAAGCGGAGACTAATGAGACTATTGCTGAAACAAATTTTATTTCAAAAACATACATATTTAATTACTGTCACCATGCTACCTAGGCATCAAAATAACCAATGACGGACAGAGCAAGGAGGACGACAAAAACAGATTAGCACTGGCGAAAAGGGCATTCCTGGCCAAGAGAAGTCTACTAGTATCGAACATAGGCCTTAATTTGAGGAAGGAATTTCTGAGAATGTACGTTTGGAGCATAGCATTTTATGGTAGTGAAACATGGACTGTGGTAAAACCAGAACAGAAAAGAATTGAAGCATTTGAGATGTGGTGTTAGAGATGAATGTTGAAAATTTGGTGGACTGGTAAGGTAAGGAATGAGCAAGTTCTTCGCAGAATCGGAGAGGAAAGGAATATGTGAAAAACACCGACAAGGAGAAGTGACAGTCCGATAGGACATCTGTTAAGACATGAGGGAATGACTTCCATGCTACCAGAGGGGGCTGTAGAGGGCAAAAACTGTAGAGGAAGACAGAGATTGGAATACGTCAAGCAAATAATTGAGGACGTAGGTTGCAAGGGCTACTCTGAGATGAAGAGGTTAGCACAGGAAAGGAATTCGTGGCGGGCCACGTGAAACCAGTCAGAATACTGATGACTCAAAAAGAAGCCCTCAATGCACTTCCTTCCTCTATCCTTGCAACGCTCCATGCGAATTTTCCATTGACAGGAACACTGCTGGAAGTCATCCTCTGTGAGTTCCTTGTTGATGACATGCGCCGCCTTTTCCTTAACTGCTTCAACGGACTGTAATCTTGTTCCTTTTAATGCAGATTTGACCTTGGGAAATGGATAAAAGTCACATTGTGTTAGGTCAGGGGAATAAGACGGGTAGCCTAATACTGGGGTGCTGAACTTCACTAGAATTCTCTTAACACACAATGTGGTACGAGCTGGTGCGTTATGTTGATGCGTAACGCATGTCTTGTTCTTCCACAATTCAGGATTTTTTTTTTCCTTATTTGAGCAAGAACCTCAAGGCAGTAGTGCCGATTAACAGTCTGACCTTCTTGAACCCAATGAAGGTATACGAGGTGCGACAGTAAAGTAATGAGACTGATTTTCTTTGCAAGATGTGGCAACCCTGCAGGCTTGCATAGGCACAATATCTTTGACCTTGGTCTATAAGCTGCTTCTGGTCCAAGCGGCACATCGATGCAACTGCTCAGTCGTGAGTTGTGCTGTAATAAGTTAACACGTGTCTGTGTCTCTCATCACGGAAATGGAACCGCATAATATCGCCCAACGGTATACCATTTCTTTTTTCATTAAATTGGGTGAAGACGCGACGACAACTTACGGTAGTCTTCAGAAGGCTTTTGGAGAGGAGGTTATGTCAAGAGCTCAAGTTTTTCGTTTGCATAAAATATTTAGTGAAGGCAGAACGAATGTTGAAAATGAAGACCGCAATGGACGACCATCAACCTCACGGACAGATGTCAACTTGGTCATGGTGCATGAACTCGCACAATCTGATCGAAGATTATCGGTGAAAATGA
The DNA here is from genome assembly GCF_023864345.2 of Schistocerca serialis cubense. NCBI lineage: Eukaryota > Metazoa > Arthropoda > Insecta > Orthoptera > Acrididae > Schistocerca > Schistocerca serialis. The sequence continues at coordinate 10,230,068 of NC_064644.1, forward strand.
TTGCAGAAGACCTGAACATCAGTCGAGAAACGGTTTGTCTAATAATAACTGAAGATCTTGATACGAGAAAGATTTGTGCAAAAATGGCCCCTAAAAATCTCACAGCACAACAGCGAGAAACAGAAAAATGTGGCAGCCGATCTGTTAGAGTGAAACGTCCCCTTAGAAAAATTGTACATGACTGTGCTTAAACTGCCACACAATATTTTTTTGCGAAACGCAGTCTGACTTTCAATAATCTCTATAAGAGAATGGCCCTGATTAAATTAACCTATACCTTTCACAAATCACTTACCTCACAAAAATCTTCGTTACTCGAACTACTGCAATACAGCGAGCGCCACTACTATCAGCTAAATAAAAGATTCAAACTACTGAAGGCACTAACTACTTATAGGCAGTTCGCAAATGAAAGATTTTGATAGAGAACAAACAATGTATTTACCTTAATAGTGTTCAAAAGTCATAATATCTATATCAGTCCATGATATCCAATATTACAAATTTACTGTCTCCGTCCAGATCATTTGCTCTCAAGACTCCGCCATCTCTCTCCCCACATCCACCACTGCTGGCGGCTCACCTCCAACTGCGCAACGCTACGCGCTGTTAACAGCCAACTGCCCAACACTACAATAGCCAACAACAATGCAAACCATCCACAGACTGTACACAGCACAGCCAGTGATTTTCATACACAGCGCTACGTGGCGTTGCCAATATAAAAACCTAACCAGCCTACTTACATAACCCCCATGCTCCCCACAAAAAAATTTTACTAATTGTTTGGGGCACTGGCAAATACATATTTGTTAAAATTTTTTCACAATTACAATAACAAAGAAATCAAACGCACACACTTACTGATACAATGTTGGTCAAAAGCTAAAATTTTTTCACAGTCCATGAAGTCAGTCCTGATCGTTCATCACAGTAAAATTGCAGTGTTTCTCTCAAAGTCTGAGCAGTAAAAGAAAATGCACACGGAAGTAGTGGATTTCCATGCAGTCTTGAAGAAGTAGTGTTGTCCTTCCAACGGAAAGACAATGCCGACTCTCGACATGCAGACAGGTAATGGGCCACAACAGAGCAAATCCACAGCAGAGTCAGTCGAAGATTTGAAGAATATTGGTAAGTAGGTCATCACAGAGCAGACCACTGTAGTCTTGTTAGAGATTACGGTATTGGTGAGCCACCAGAGGTGCAGATTCACTGCAGTCCTTGTAGAAGTAATGGTATTGGTGGGCCATCAAAGATGCAGACCCACTGTAGTCCTTTTAGAGACGGCCAGCAGCCATCTGTTGCGACTGTGCAGGTGCACAATCACCATCGAAGAGTCTTGCAGAGAATATAGCAAGTCCATGAACCACCACTTGTGCACTCACAAAGTGTTTTGAATTGTCCTTAGAACCAGCAATGCTGTTAACCAGTCCCTTGCTGAATTATCAACACACGTGCGAGCACTAACAGTCCCAACTTCTCACATACTGTGCATAAGTTATGACCAACAGAAACGTGTGCACTGAAATGATACTTAACTTGAAGAACTTGTGTCTATACAATTATAAATTTACAACATAAGAATACAATTACAAAGGTACAAAATACATCATTACAGAACATAACAATATAGATAACATTTGTAGTAACACAGGCTTTACAAAAGAATAGAAATAAACATATACATCAGTGTTACAGGAATTATGACATAAGTAAATATATAAAATAATGAGAATAGTTTTCGAAACATTGATTTCACACATGAGCATTGAAACAGAACAGAATTAATAAAGTCTAAACATCTTTACAAAGTAAATAACATATTATTAATGCAAATTATATTTGAGGATAACAGTATTTCTCATCATAGTGAATGTAGCTTAGTACTAGGAAAATTCCACAACATAAATCTTATTAGCTAAACACATAAAGACATGAAAAACACAAATACACAAGAGTACACAAACACATAGCAGGATAACACAGGAGGAAAGGACAGGGTTTGTTTTCAGTGTAACATTTGGTACTGCAGTCCAACCCAAAACTTAATTCCATAGATCTTTCGTCTTATTTCAACATCTGTTTCCACCAAAAAAATCCTATCCATGCATGCTTTCCGTATTTATATGTTTACATATTTCTTACCTCATTATGACCAGTTGGGAGGAAAACAATGAGAGAATTGATGAAGCCACGCTTGTGGATGAATGTCGTTGCCGGAATTCTTAAATGTTTTGAATTTACGTCTAGTAATAAACAGCTTATAGTCGAAATCATCATGTCGGCGAGTCGCATGTCGGTCATTGTTACGTAGTTTCGGCGGTTCCATCTCAAAATTCGGTGTACCTTGCCAATTTCTTTCATAATTTCCGAAGTACCCCGTGTTATTATTTTGTGGCTGTTCCGTATTTCTATGTCCCTCTTCCCGTATTGGAGCACGAGTGTCCTCTGAAATATGTAATCCTTGTATTACCTGTGTCAGCTGATCTTGTGCTCCCCCGATTTCTCTTTGGTGTTGCGTATTAATTTGATTCTGATTTTGTTTGAATTTCCTAATTTGTTCGCACTCTTCTGTGTCATTAAAGACTACCGGTTTTGTGTCATTCAGATTATCATCTACCTTCTTAGATAAATTATTTAGCTGATCCGAAAGTTCAGCTACTTTCTCTGATAATGAACTAATTTCCTCCATGTGTCTTTCTGAACCAATTTTCAGAGTATCTACTGTGTCCTTTAAGTTTTCATGAGTTTTTGCAAGTTGCGTAACCGAATCGGTAGATGCAACTGGGTCAATTTTAGCTTGCAAGGTCTCATGATTTTCATGAACAATAGTTTGCAGTTCTTTTATGGCTGCTTAGTGATTCCGTAATGTATTTTCATGCCGCGAAAAAATAGGTTGAAAATGCTGACAAATTTGTGTTTTTACGTCATTACAGACTTTTTGACATTTGGATTCGATGTTATGTAACTCAGTAGTTAAATCTTCACGTGTTTGTTCAAGCGTGGTGTCTAACTTCCGAAGATTTTGTTCCATTGTGTCTAACTTTTGAAGCTGTTGCTGTGTTTGTCTCTGATTTTGTTCCATTGTGTCTAACTTTTGAAGCTTATGCTGTGTTTGTCTCTGATTTTGTTCCATTTGTTGCATTAATTGCAATAATAATGTATTAGTGTCTGTAATCCGTTTTTCTATGCTTTTTGGCAGTGCATTTTCGCCGGCAACATTCACATTTTGACAAGCAGAAAATGTGTCTTGACTTTTTTAAGAAAACGGTGAGGACCCAAAACCTGAGTCTACAGTATTTTCAATATTGTGTTCTGTCATTTCGGATTCCTGAGGCAAGCTGTCACCGACCGATCGATCGATAATGCTTCCCTGTTCACTACCTGTTTCACTGTCTACACCATTATTTGACGCCCGCTCCATTTCCCTATGCACAATTACCAAATTACTACTTTGAATGTCTGTTAATTCATTACACAGCGGTGCTGGTACGCTACGCTCGTCGTCACTATTATTTCTCAGTTTACTTTGGAGCCTAGTGTTACGTTTTTAACACGCCATTATTGTCACAATATTTCACACGATAACACAGAAAAGCACAATTTGAAGAGCAAAAATAAGAGAACACATTAACATAGCACTGAAAATATTATCTAGTTAATTGCAGCTGCGAAATACTTGGTGCAAATCTACATGCATGCCACAACTGTTTTACTGTACAACAGTGAAAGACTGCAACTACAAAGGAGATTCTCTCTACAATTACGTGCTAGCAATAAACAAAAGCTACTCTAATTACACAAACTACAAGAAAAAATCAGAAGATTCCAGTGAGGTATCCTTGGCTAAGGGTCGACATATGAAACGTCCCCTTAGAAAAATTGTACATGACTGTGCTTAAACTGCCACACAATATTTTTTAGCGAAACGCAATCTGACTTTCAATAATCCCTACAAAAGAATGGCCCTAACAATAACCTATACCTTCCACAAATTACTTACCTCACCAAAAATCTTCGTTACTCGAACTACTGCAATACAGCCAGCTAAATAAAATATTCAAACTACTGAAGGCACTAACTACTGATAGGCATAGTTAGCAAATGAAAGATTTTAATAGAGAACAAACAATGTATTTACCTTAATAGTGTTCAAAAGTCATAATATCTATATCAGTCCATGATATCCAATATTACAAATTTACTGTCTCCGTCCAGATCATTTGCTCTCAAGACTCCGCCATCTCTCTCCCCACATCCACCACTGCTGGCGGCTCACCTCCAACTGCGCAACGCTACGCGCTGTTAACAGCCAACTGCACAACACTACAATAGCCAACAACAATGCAAACCATCCACAGACTGCACACAGCACAGCCAGTGATTTTCATACACAGCGCTACGTGGTGTTACCAATATAAAAACCTAAACAGCCTACTTACAAGAGCAAACTGAAATCAATCCAGAATTGTTGAGCCGTGTTATCACAAGTGATGACAGCTGGTTTTTTCAGTACGACCCAGAGACAAAACGCCAAATTTCGCAATGGTGCTGAAAGGGATCACCCAGACTCGCATGTCAAAGACAAAAGTGAAATGCATGCTTGTGTGCTTCTTTGATTCCAAGGGAATTGTTCATAGAGAGTGTGGGTGCCTCCTGGACAAACAGTTAACCAATATTACTACAAAGAAATTTTAGAAAGACTTCGTAAAAGAGTTCTTCGTGTCCGTGCCAACATTGCTGATAATTGGATTCTGCATCACGATAATGCGCCATTCTATACTGCTCTGTCAGTACAGCAAAACAAATTTCAGTGCTACCACAGCCACCTTATTCACCAGATATCGCTCCGTGAGAGTTTTTCCTGTTTCCAAGAGTCAAAACGGTGTTCGAGCGGTTCCAGACTGAAGCGCCTAGAACCGCTCGGCCACACCGGCAGGCTTCACGTACTCTGGATACACTGGTTTTGTAGTAGGTGTCAAAAATATCTGCTGATGATATTCATGTAATTATTCAGTTATGTGACCATGCTAATCAGCATAATTTTTTTTTATTTTGAGCAGTTGGCAAGGATATAAAAAATTTAGATTTAAAATTAGGAATGAGTTGTCGAATCTACAGATTTTATAATTTCATTGCGAATTTGAAAGTTGACTGCTGGCAGCTTGTTTTAATAACTGGCCCAGAGAGCAGGGTGAAGGCGGAAGAAAATCCTTTAAGTGATTAATATCAGGAAGTACGATTATAATACACAACTATGACTGTAGTGTAACTAGGCCATTCCTTGTAGGGCAAGCTGTGTGAAACGACTGTTTGTGCTACCTGTATCTTGTCAAAAGAATATAAATGTGTAGTGGAAAAAATATACACGAATCTTGCAACAATAATAACGTCCATATTGGTTTATCTACAAATCCAAAAACCGTGAAATGTTGATACATTTTGGTCTACCTCAACGGCGTCAACTCACTTCCATTCCTTACTCACATATAGGTGTTAGTTCGTGCAGAGGGTCATTTCTCGCTGAAATTACCTTTACTGAATTGAAAACTAAAAAAAAAAGATAGAAAAGTAGCTATGCTGCTGCGAGAAGCTGTAACAGAGAGGGGAGCCTTGCACAGGCTTGCCACAGTCTCTGGTGGCAGTGAAGGAGGAGGTGTTATGTTAACATATTTTACCACGCACCAATATATTTAAACAAGGAATTACACCTGCGGACAAGGCGGTGCTGTCGCCAAATAGCAACGGGAACAATGTCTTTCCTCCGCGTGTGTCCATTGACCAATAATCAGTCGATGAAATAAAAATTCAGTCTCTGCCAGAGAAATGACAAGAAGAAACATAAAGAAAACCAAGTCAGAAATAAGTTTTCTACCATACATACTATGAAAATACGAGCATTAGTGTACGAAGGGAAACAAACATGCAATTCATGTTGTGCTCGATCACGCCATTCAATGACTTTCATAAAGCCTTCTGGCGTAAAATCTACGGGCTATCCTCATAAACGTTGTCTGCACACCAGTGTTTATTCGCGTTTACAATTAAAAGAGAGTGGTTCGACATGGTATGGATGCAGATGAACAATTATCGAACGGACGAAACTGCCCACGTGGCTGCCTGATTCACATAATCTACAAGCCCCTATCCTGTATAAAATCAGAATCGATATGAAATAATACGTAAACAGAAATTCGCAGAAGCCACAGGAACAAAGAAGTAGTTATGGATGATAGTAAAAATTAACTATGGAATACATTTCATACACAAAGCATGGCTAGATCTCACCAAAGGGAAGCCACATGGGACGCCATCAAGATCTACACATTTCCAGCTCTGTCGTCAATGTAAAAAATCCCCAACTGAGCACGTATTTGCTTCGCACTACCAACACCTTCCCAGGAGTCGCAAAAAGAATTCACGAAGATGTTACTGTTGTCCTTCAGTGTGTTGACTCAAAGATCTCTGTACACTGCAGACTAGACAAAGACTATCATGAGTATCTTTGGAGAGGCCATTTTCCAGTAAATGTGTGGACGTAACAATTTTTTTCTTTATCTGAGTAATAAATCGAGACTAGCGCACGAATTTTGCGCTTGTTGAAAATGACCTCAGGACGTTTCATAACATATGGGAAAATTACTACTTATTCCAAAATATTAAGCAGGCTATATAGAAAGTTTCTGGGTCTTCTAAAATGTTCAAGAGTGTTCTTTTTCAGCAGCATGTATGATTTCAGGTGTTATTTCGTGTCACTGACTGTTTGTTTTTGTTCTTTTAGTTGTGACTTAATTCAAGACAGGTTTGTGCCAATGAGACACAAATATTCTCTGAATCTTGTTTTGAAATTTCCTCCTATTTAACCCATGTATATTTTTCAGAGATAAAACAAATAGAACTGACATTATGTAATGAGTAGTATCAACAACTTATTCATAAAATGTAAAGAATATTGCTCTTGCCAGTCGTATAACACCAAAAATGTATCGGCTAATTACCACTTTCATTTAATACATGAATTTTATCAGTGGGCGTCTTTGGCAAACACGATACAAGACAGGTAAAATTATGACATGTGAAGAATCAGCATGCTCATTAGTCATACAAAACACTATATGCCAGAGTTAAACATATGAAATATTTCGTACAGATGTGCTGGGCACCTTTTAGGAAGGCTAAAAATCACATTGAATGATACACAACTGCAGTACTTTATTTTTGTTAAAGACAACTGATTTGGATCCTGCATCAGACCTGTTTTGAATCCCCTGTACCCAAAAGGAAAAACAAAATAACAAGTGCATATAATTCTAACATATAAATGCATATAACTCTAACAAGTAAATGATTATTCATCATGCATACAAACATTATATGATGAGCATCAGATATTATTACAAGGCAGTACCGTACTCACAAAAAGCTATTCAGATATGTATTTTTCAATTACAATGCCAAATGCAACTTTTACAATGTACTGTTGTTATTAATAGCTGCGTATGCATAATCGTTATGCCCAGATAAAATTAGAGACGAGTATTTCTATCTTATTCTCCCACTTCGAATTGAATAGCCGAAAGACCTTACGAAAGAGGCCCAAGACACTCCAGAGATACATGACTATCGTTTTATTCAGTCTGTTAACGTATCAGTGACGTCATAATGCTTTTTAACTTGACTGATATTCGTGTACAACAGAGTTATGTTATTTATTTGTTCCCTACCTAACACTGACTATATTAGATTGTTCTAGTAGTATCAGTAAAAACACGTAAAATATGCATCTATGAGCTCATAACAATAATACAAGGTGGTGAAAATAAAAGTGGCCTAGAGAACAGAGTCCCTGGGTACAAAGAAACACAGCTGAGGAAAGAAAATAACAGTTCCAACCTGACTACAGCAGATGCTGAAAGTGACCACCATTCATCTCATGGCAATTCTGGGCTCTTGTCAGCGAGATGCTGAAGGTGGATCGAAGTTGGACTACTAGAATTTCTGCAATCTCATCTGCTGCAGGTCTCGAAGACTACGGGGGTTGTTGTGATACACCTTAGACCTGAGGGCACCCCACGCAAAGTAACTGCCGACTGACAGGTCAGGTGACTTGGATGGGTGGCCAACTAGGGCCGCGAGCAGACTGTCCGCTGTTAACAACTCTGTCAGGAGTGAATATTGCGTAAATGTGCTCCTAGATTCGACTACTTGTATAAGCAATTGCTCCATCCTGTTGGAAGTAACGGTAGGTCTTTTCCTCCTCCATTAATACATTGTTGTTGTTGTTGTGGTCTTCAGTCGTGAGATTGGTTTGATGCAGCTCTCCATGCTATTCTATCCTGTGCAAGCTTCTTCATCTCCCAGTACCTACTGCAACCTGCATCCTTCTGAATCTGCTTAGTGTATTCATCTCTTGGTCTCCCTCTACGATTTTTACGCTCCATGCTGCCCTCCAATGCTAAATTTGTGATCCCTTCATGCCTCAGAACATGTCCCACCAACCGGTCCCTTCTTCTAGTCAAGTTGTGCCACAAACTCCTCTTCTCCCCAATTCTATTCAATACCTCCTCATTACTTATCTGATCTACCCATCTAATCTTCATCATTCTTTCGAAAGCTTCTATTCTCTTCTTATCCCAACTATTTATCGTCCATGTTTCACTTCCATACATGGCTACACTTCCTGACACCTAAATCTGTACTCGATGTTAACAAACAGTAGTACATACATTCATCCAATTGTATCCACTCGACCAGAGCACTTTTACTTGCCTACCCTATGAAGCAACAAACACAAATTAAGTAAAAACTGTAAAAGACAATCTTTTAATGTATTTAACCAAATTGAAAAGAATTCTCATGGACAAAAAGCTGTTAAAGTGTTGCAGCCCATTAGGTATAATGTTGTAAAAAGGAGTTTGGATATCAGTATTGCATATGCCACTGAAGATGGGGGTGTACCCAAAAGTAGTCGGACACTGAAATTAAAAAAAAGAACGAAAAGTACTGTCTATTGTGTGCCTCACATCACCATGTATATGTGACAACATGACGTACTTCCCGTATTTGTTAGCTGCAGAACACCACATGTACAACACAAGTTTACTCAAGCATTTTCAGCAAAATAAGTAAAAGTGAATAGGTTAGAGAGGAATAATTAACAGCGACTAATTAGGCCACTGCCAACTTGCGGGGGCCCACTGTCATCGGTTTGCATTCCGCAGGGAGTTCGGCGGCGAGCAGTTGGCAGCAGCAGCAGGGGAAGCCCCTGTGGCGAGGCCGCGCGCGCGTTTGTCTGGAGGTTGTTGGCAAGACTGGCCGGGCTGGTAACGGCGGCAGACCGCAGCGGGTGGGCAGACCGCAGCGCCGGCGGGCTGCTCCGCTCTGGCTCCGGCTCCCCACCCCCCACCCCGCGGCCGCGCCAGGCCGGCCAACTCTGGCCGCAAGCCGCAGACTCCCAGCTGGGCAGACCGCGCGCCGGAACAAGGGCGGCCCCGGCCGCCAGCGTACACTTGCGGCCGCGGTCTACCGGCGGGGCCCGGAGCCCTGAGCCCTGGCCTGCGGTGGGCCAAGGGCGAAGGGCGGGGCAGGCTGGGGGCCTGCACTCTGCACTCATGCCCTGCACTCTGCCCACACACCGCGCCGCTGCCTCGCAGTTCCAGCTGTGACGCGAGTCATGAAACCGCCACTGTGTCTGCATAGCAGTTACAACATACAATTGTTCCACATTACATCGCTTCCTCTTTTAGCATTTTAATCCTTAATACACACTTCAAGATACCAAGTGCGCTCGTCGTACAGAAACATTAGTTACCCTCAAGCGACATCACTTTAACACTGTCTTAATATTTTCACTTTGGCGCGGAAAAGACTCCAACTGAAACTACTCACTTGTAATAATCCCTTGCGACTGAGACAGGAACTGAAATTGAGGGGAGGAAAGCAAAAGCTGATATATTTCACTTCTTTTCCAAGTGTTCCTTTACAAAGGAAAACCCACGAGAATTGATCCAGTTTACTGCTTGTAACACTGAAAAGATGAGCGAAGTAAGTAATAGTGTCAGTGGTGTTGAGAAACATCTGAAATCGTTAAAACTGAACAAATCTCCAGGGGCCGATGGATTCCGTATCAGATTATGTACTGAATTTCTACATCGATACTCTGCAAATCACATTTAAGTGCCTGGCAGAGGGTTCCTCGAACCACCTCCACACTTCTCTATTATTTCAATCTCGTGCAGAGCTCGGAAAAAACGAACACCTAAATCTTTCCGTGCGACCTTTGACTTTCCTTATTGCATTACGGTGATCGTGTCTCCCAATGCAGGCCGGCCGGGGTGGCCGAGCGTTTCTAGGCGCTACAGTCTCGGAACTGCGCGACCACTACGGTCGCAGGTTCGAATCCTGCCTCGGGCATGAATGTGTGTGATGTGCTTAGGTTAGTTAGGTTTAAGTAGTTCTAAGTTCTAGGAGACATAACTTCTAAGGTTAAGTCCCATAGTGCTCAGACCCATTTTTTTTGTCTCCCAGTGTATCCCGCTGTCAACAAAAAAAAAAAATGGTTCAAATGGCTCTGAGCACTATGGGACTCAACAGCTGAGGTCATAAGTCCCCTAGAACTTAGAACTACTTAAACCTAACTAACCTAAGGACAACACACACATCCATGCCCGAGGCAGGATTCGAACCTGCGACCGTAGCGGTCGCGCGGTTCCAGACTGTAGCGCCAGAACCGCTCGGCCACCAGTGGCCGGCTGTCAACAAAACATTTTCACATTCGGAGGAGAAAGTTGGTGATCGAAATTTCGTCAGAAGATTTCACCATAATGAAAAACGCGTTTGTTTCAATGACATCCACCACACACCCAGTAACATTTCAGTGACACTCTCTCCCCTATTTCGCGACAATACAAAACGTGCTGCTCTTCTTTCTCGGTGTACTCTGTCACTCCTGTCTGGTAAGGATCCCACACCGCGAAGCAGTATTTTAATGGAGGATGGACAAGCGTAGCATAGGCAGTCTCCTTAGTTGATCTGTTACATTTTCTAAGTGACCAGCCAATAAAACGCAATCTTTGGTTAGCCTTCCCAACAACATTTTCAATGTACTCCTTCCAGTTTAAGTTGTTCGTAATTGTAATTCCTAGGTATTTAGTCGAATTTATTGTAGATCCCACAAACAAAAAACTGTTTGCTTGGAAAAAATCATAGATCACACACGTCTGCAAGAAGGGTAGTAGAAATGATCCGCAAAACTACCGGTCAATATCTCTGACATCAGCTTGTTGTAGAATCTTAGAACATGTTCTCAGCCCAAACATGATGAGGTATCTCGAACAGAACGATCTCCTGCCGCGCTGTCTGCGACGTCTTCACGCGGCTCCCCCAGTCAGAGGTTCGAGTCCTCCCTCGGGCACGGGTGTGTGTGTGTGTTGTCCTTAGCGTAAGTTAGTTCAACTTAGTGTATGTGGTGTGTAAGACTAGGGACCGATGACCTCAGCAGTTTGATCCCACAGGAACTTACCACAAATTTCCAATTTCCAACGATCTCCTCCATGCCGACCAGCACGGATTCCGAAAACATCGATCATGTGAAACTCAACTGGGACTTTTGGAAAAGCATTTGCCTCTGTAGCACAGCTACGCTTATTATCAAAAGCACGATCATATGGGGTATCAACTGAAATTTGTGACTGGACTGAGGACTTCTTGGTAGGGAGGACGCAACATCTTATCTCGGTATGAGGGTCATAGTAATATGTAGAAGTAACTTCGGATACGCCCCAGGGAAGTGTGTTGCGACTCCTGCTGTTCACGTTAAATATTAATGACTTTGTAGACAACAGTAATATTAACCCGAGAGTTTTCTCAGATAATACAGTTATCTATACTGAAGTGCTGTCTGGAAGAAGGTTCATAAATATTCTGTCAGATCTTGATAAGATTTCAAAGTGGTCCAAAGACTGGCAACTTACTTTAAATGTTCAGAAATGTGAAACTGTGCTATTCACAAAATGAAGAAATCGTAGTATCCTATGAATATAATATCAATGAGTCACTGTTGGCAATGGCCAACTCATACAAATACCTGCGTTTAACACTTTGTAGCGATATGAAACAGAATGATGACATAGGCCCAGTCGTGGGTAAAGCAGATGGTAGGATTCTTTTTATTGATAGAATAATGGGAAAGTGCAAGCAGTCTGCAAAGGACATTGCTTGCAAATCGCTCTTGCAACCGGCTCTAGAATATTGCTCAAATGCGTGAGATCCATTTCAAATACGACTAACTGGGAATATCGAACGTGTACAGCGAAGGACAGTACGAATGATCGACAAGTTTGTTTGATCCGTGGGAGAGGGTCAGAGAGATACTGAAGAAACTGAACTGTCTGTCTCTTGTAGCTAGACGTAAACTATCCCGAGAAAAGTCTACTAACAACGTTCCAAGACAGGAAGAAGATGCTGTGATATGCAAATGATCACCTTTTCAGAGCATTCACACAAGGTTGGCGCCGGTGGTGACACATACAACGAGCTGACATGAGGAAAGTTTCCAACCGATTTCTCATACACAAACAGAAGTTGACCGGTATTGCCTGGTGAAGCGTTGTTATGATGCCTCGTGTAAGAAGGAGAAACGCGTACCATCACATTTCCGACTTTTATAAAGATTCGATTGTAGCCTATCGCGACTGCGGTTTATCGTATCGCGACATTGCTGCTCGCGTTGGCCGAGATCCAATGACTGTTAGCAGAATATGGAATCGGTGGCTTCAGGAGGGTAATACGGGACGCCGTGCTGGATCCCAACGACTTCGTGTCACTAGCAGTCGAGATGACAGGCATGTTATCCGCATGGCTGTAACGGATCGTACAGCCACGTCTCGATCCCTGAGTCAACAGATGGGGACGTTTGCAAGACAACAACCATCTGCACGAACAGTTCGACGATGTTTGCAGCAGCATGGACTATCAGCTCGGAGACCATGGCTGCGGTTACCCTTGACGCTGCATCACAGACAGGAGCGTCTGCGATGGTGTACTCGACGACGAACCTGGGTGCACGAATGGCAAAATGTCATTTTTTCGGATGAATCCAGGCTCTGTTTACAGCATCATGATGGTCGCATCCGTGTTTGCCGACATCGCGGTGAAACCACATTAGAAGCGTGTATTCGTCGTCGCCATACTGGCGTATCACCCGGCATGATGGTATGGGGTGCAATTGGTTACACGTCTCGGTCACCTCTTGTTCGTATGACGGCACTTTGAACAGTGGACGTTACATTTCAGATGTGATACGACCCGTGGCTCTACCCTCCATTCGATCCCTGCGAAACCCTACATTTGAGCAGGATAATGCACGACCGCATGTTGCAGGTCCTGTACGGGGCTTTCTGGATACAGAAAATGTTCGACTGCTGCTCTCACCAATTGGAAACGTCTGGTCAATGGTGGCCGAGCAACTGGCTCGTCACAATACGCCAGTCACTACTCTTGATGAACTGTGGTATCGTGTTGAAGCTGCATGGGCATCTGTACCTGTACACGCCATCCAAGCTCTGTTTGACTTAATGCCCAGGCGTATCAAGGCCATTATTACGGCCAGAGGTGGTTGTTTTGGGTACTGTTTTCTCGGGATCTATGCACCCAAATTGCGTGAAAATGTAGTCGTATGCCAGTTCTAGTATAATATATTTGTCCAATGAATACCCGTTTATCATCTGCATTTCTTCTTGGTGTAGCAATTTTAATGGCCAGTAGTGTACATGTATGTGCTAGCCACTCCAGCAGATTCCATTGCTGTATGTGGCCATTAACGGCAATCTCGTCAATACGTTGCAAGTATCAGCTGTGACCACAACAGTATAGTTGTGAGTGCGTTATGTTGGATCTAACTGAATTCAAACATCGACAAATTGTTGGTGCTCATATGGTGGGTGCTTCCGTAACCATGGTAGCGGAAGTGTTCTGTGTTTAAGAGGCACCGCGTCGAAAATTTACACCGCATTCAGGGAAAGGGGGCAAACATTGTACCCTAAGCCACCACGCGGCCGAAAGTGTGCGTTGAGTGATAGTGACTGATGATCATTTAATAAGACTGTGACGAAAAATAACAAGTGAATAACCGCAAAAGTCACTGCAGGGTTGAGTGCCACACTCGTGAACTCTGTCAGCATCGCCGCGCGGTCTGAGGCGCCTTGTCTCGGTTCGCACGGCTCCCCCCCGTAGGGGTTCGAGTCCTCCCTCGGGCATGGGTGTGTGTGTTTTGCCTAGCGTAAGTTAGTTTAAGTTAGATGAAGTAGTGTGTGAGCCTAGGGACCGATGACCTCAGCAGTTTGGTCCTACAGGAATTTACCACCACAATCCCAGCAGTTCATTCTTGGTCGTCAACTGTTGTTATTCCCTCTTGGATATTGTACATATTGTATATTGTCCGTCTCTCCCTACAGCTTACTCCTATTTTTCGAATATCTATCACCATTTTACATTGTCGAACGCTTTTTCCACGTCGACAAATCCCATGAATGTATCTTGATTTTTCTTTAGTCTTGCTTCCATCATCAACCGCAACATCAGAATTGCTTATCTGGTGACTTTGCCTTTCGTAAAGCCAAACTGATCGCCATCTAACACATCCTCAATTTTTTTTTTCCATTCCTCTGTATATTAGTCTTGTCAGCAACTTGGAAGGATATTTCTCGCACTTGTCAGCTCTGCTGTCTTTGGAATTGTATGGATGATTTTTCTCTCTTGTCTTACTCATGGCCAAACTGTCTCCCCACCTGGGTTGATTCGTTCTTCACGCCATGGCCTTTTTCGACCAATAGGAGCGTTCTTCTTGTTTTGTGGAAACGCTCTCTACCAATCTCAATGTCCCTTCTATTAAACTGTGTTGGAACTTCAGTATTTTTCACCTTCCTAGTGCGTTTTCGCCAATCGGACATTTTGTGCCCGTTCTAGATGCCTAAAGTACATTGACGTTCATGTGTCTCACACTTGCTGGACATGTGATCGAAATACATCACTGGCTTTTGTTTGTATCCCTTTGGAATTCCGAAATGCAGCTTTCTAAAGCTCCTTCTCTGTCCCTGTACAGATTTGCCACTACATGCGTTTCTCCCACCTGAGTCACCTGGTCTGGTCGTTGACTTTCCACCTGCCACCCCTTTAAGTGGTTTCTGTGGTAACCCCTGCAGCGCGCCTTCGCTTCTGCCCTTGCCGCTCTGGCTTTCAAACTAAATCGACTCACCCTGCTTGTTCCACCTTCCGCTCAAAGACATGCATCATATAGGAACACTGTGTTAATTACTGTCGATTGACTCTCATCCCTTTTTGCATTACATACTGATAGGCAATTTTGCTCATAACCGCCGAATTACGTTAGGTGTCACCTTCTCATTGCGATGTATAAAGGTCTCATGTAAGGTGTGAATCTGACCTTCATTTATTCTGCCACCTTACAAAGATACATGATACATCTGGAGAATCCTGTCTTAATACATATGTACAAAATTTAACACGATTCTCATAATCGTTTCCGTACAGCTCTTGATGGAAACAGATATGTACAGGACAGTTGCCTGACTGCACGAAAGCTAACGTGCTGATCAACTGCAACAGCAGCAAGAACATGAATTGCCCCCTTTCTTATGTCGTCACTTGTTTCCTTCTGTTATGTTGTTTAGGTATTACACTACCACTTTCACGTAATTGGTTGAAGAGGTTGGCGTCTGTTGGGATGTCTTGCAGCGTACAATGTACAGCAACGAACTCCTTTCTTCCTGCTTTCTCCATACACCGTAGGAACGTCGACTTTGTTTATTGCCTAACAATACAAGTCCCTGAGTACCAATCTATTCTGTGAAAACCGCACCTCAACAGCTATTTCCATTTCCAAAACATCTGCGGTGCAAGTTTTAGGTGAGTCACCGATGGAAAAGGAATCGCAATACCAAGAAGTTGTCTGATAGAAGCGAAAGTTGGGAAGTGTGTTTCTACATCTGAAAGATGATAAATGGCTCTGAGCACTATGGGACTTAACATCTGAGGTAATGAGTCTCCTAGAACTTAGAACTACTTAAACCTAACTAACCTAAGGGCATCACACACATCCATGCCCGAGGCAGGATTCGAACTTCCGACCGTAGCGGTCACGCGTTTCCAGACTGTAGCGCCTAGAACCGCTCGGCAACACGGGCCGGCTGAAAGATGATATCTTTTCAAATTTCGCGCCAGTCGCGTAAGACGCGCTAGCAGCGCCATTTTGAGGACGTGAACTAGGTATGCACGTTGTAACGGTCGTCAGCGTTAGCTACATTTGACCTTGGACGTTATGATTTGATATTCGTCAAGAATGCCTTTAAGGCGAAAAAGACGCCATTATCAACACCTCATTGAGATGGAACGAGGTCGTGTAATAGGGCTACGAGAAGCTGGATATTCCTTACGTAATATTGCAGAACGACTTGCCAGGGATGTAGCCACTGTACGTAACTTCTGGTAGCGGTGGGCACAAGAATGCACGATCCCAAGAAGGCGGATTCCGGACGGCCACGTGGCACTGCCGAGAGCTGAAGCCAACGTTTTGGTTTATGGATCTGGCGCATCGTACTGCAGCTGCAGCACAAATCTGAGCAGCACGTGGCACCGCAGTGACATAGCAAACTGTCGCAAATCGGTTACTTCAAGGACAGCCCCGAGACAGGTGCCCTATAGCATGGATGTCACTGACCGCAAACCACTGTGTTTTGCCACTTCAGTGGTGTCAAAAGATAGGTCATTGGGAAGCGGGCTGGGTGTCTGTTGTGTTTTCTGATGAAAAGCTGGGCCTGCCTCGACGCCAGTGATGGCCGTGTGTTGGTTAGGAGGGGGCGAGTTGCGAGCCTGCAGCCGACCAGTCTGCCTGCTAGGCACTCTGGACCAACACCTGGACTTGTGGTCTTGGGTCCGATTACGTACGGCAGCAGGAGCGCTCCCGTGGTTATCCCACGCACCCTGACAACAAACCTGTACGTCAGTCTGGGGATTCGACCTGTTGTGGCGCCGTTCATCAACACCATTCCAAAAGGTGTTTTCCAACAGGATAACGCTCGCCCATATACCATTGTTGTAACCCAACATGCTCTACTGAGCGTCGATACGTTGCCTTGGCTTCATCAATCACCAGTTCTGTCTCCAGTCGAGCAGATATGGGACATCATAGGACGACAAATGGATGAAAAATGGCTTTAGAAGAATAGTGAAAGATAGAAAAGAAGAATCTTGCGAAAAACGTTAGGTCAAATCAAGACTAAAGACGACAGTTGGGTTTTGAGGCCGAATAAGGAAGTACACTCATTCTGCCTTAAAATAAAACAGACGAGATCACGAAAACCGTGTTATACACGCCATGGACATCTAGAGAGAGAGAGGACGTCGACAGATTAACAAAGAAGATCCACACATTCTCCAAAACGCTACGGTCGCAGGTTCGAATCCTGCCTCGGGCATGGATGTGAGTGACGTCCTTAGGTTAGCTAGGTTTAAGTAGTTCTAAGTTCTAGGGGACTGATGACCTCAGCAGTTAAGTCCCATAGTGCTCAGAGCCATTCTCCAAAAGAAGGAAAATAAACAGAGAAAATAGCTAGGGAGGCAACAGTTCGAAAAAACGCAGATCGAACAAGTGCCATTAACTCAACAGGGACAAGTTCAAACTAGAAGTCAAGAAATTCAAAGGGTTTCACGAAGATGAAACAAACAGAAAAACAACTATAGTTAAACGGTCAGATGAGAGATAAAGAGCACATTCTGAGAAAAGGAAGAGCTTTGATGTAGCATGAGGGAAAAGAGAAATATACAGTTATCTTCACCTGCTCCTTACCTAGTATATCTATACATATATACTGAAGGAATTACATGTTTTTAGATGGAACCGTTACTTTTCAGAACTGTATTGCATAACTCTTAAGCAGACAATTACAGCAGCATAGCCAGAATGAAATTTTCACTCTGCAGCGGAGTGTGCGCTGATATCTGCCAGGACGTTTCACACGGTGACATAGCGTTTGTTAATGTTGACGTTGAAACCTGTCGTAAAAAATATTCCACAAATTTCCTAGAATCTGAGAGCACGGTGGTCGGAATCGGCACTAGCGGTGGAAACACCGCCAAGCGAGGCTGTCGTGCTACACTGTGTCAGAATGCCAACACATTTGCCTGTTTACTTGTCTGCACTGCAGGCCGCTCATTTCTGCATCAAAATTCGTTGCGTGCAGGCATGCACACCAATGAGGAGAAGTTGGATACACTGCTTTTATATGGTGTACGTAAAACAAATGCCGTAAAAATAGCACAGCGCTATAGGGCTATCTATCAGGATTGCGGATGTCCGACGCCCCAGGCAGTTGCACGAATTACTAAGACGCTAGTGCGGACAGACTGCTTAAACGTCGAAACGTGGACAAGAAAGAAGACTGCAACTGACAGAGAACACGAAGAGGCTGCTCTGGCCACGACGCTAATAAATCCGCATACTGGTACGAGACGTATTGCCAACGAATGTGGAATGAGCCAGACGATTGTCATTCATATCCCGCATAGACAGAATTTCCGCCTATCTACATCTACACCATACCTCGCAAGCCATCTAATGGTGTGTGGCGGAGGGTACTTTCGGTTGCACTACCTGATCCCTCCAACCCCATTCCACTCGCGAATAGTGCGTGACAAGAATGATTGTCGGCAAGCCTCCGTATCGGCTCTAATTTCTCGAATTTTCTCCTCGTGCCCAATACGCGAGATGTATGTTGGGGGAAGTAATGTGTCGTCCGACTTCTCCTGAAAACTGCTGCCCCGAAATTTCAATAGTAAGTCTCTCCGTGATGCACAACGCCTCTCTTGTAACGTCTGCCAGTAGAGTTTGTTTAACATTTCCCGTAACGTTCTCTCGTCAGCTTAACTATCCCATGACGAAACGCGCCGCTCTTCCTTGGATCTTCTCTATCTCCTCTGTCAGTCCTACCTGACAGGGATCCCAGATAGATGAACAATACTCAAGAATCGGACGAACAAGCGACTTATAAGCCACTTCTCTCGTGGGTGAGTTTCCTTAAGATTCTTCAGATGTATCTGGTATCTGCTTTTCCCACTATCTGTTTCATGTGGTCATTCCACTTACGGTCGTTGTGGGTAGTTACTCCTAGATATTTTACGGCAGACACTATTTCCAGGTATTTGTCATCAATAGTGTAGCTGTACGGTAGTGGATTTCTGTTCCTACGTATGCGCAGTATGTTACATTTATTTACGTTCAGGGTCAGCTGCCAGAGTCTGCAACATTCATCAATTCTCTGGAGGTCTTTCTGCAAATTCTAGTATCTTCTGGCGTTACTACTTTGGTATAGACAACTGCATCATATGCGACGCTTTCTACTAGATCATTTATATATAGTGCTGACAGCAACGGTCCTATCACACTTCCCTTTACATCTGTCGATTTAGTTCCATTAAGAGCGACGTGTTGAGTTCTATCTGCAAGAAAGTCTTGAATCCAATCGCAGGTCTGCTCCGATACTCCGTAAGCTCGTGTTTTTTTTAATTAAACAGCAATGCCGCCGGTGTCAAATGCCTTACTGGAATCAAG
The DNA here is from genome assembly GCF_023864345.2 of Schistocerca serialis cubense. NCBI lineage: Eukaryota > Metazoa > Arthropoda > Insecta > Orthoptera > Acrididae > Schistocerca > Schistocerca serialis. Next base: position 10,249,692 of record NC_064644.1, read on the forward strand.
GAACACGGCCGATCTCCACTGCGCTGTGTATCTCGTGGAGGAACAAAGCGAGCTGAGTTTCGCAGGATCTCTGTTTGCGAAATTCATGTCGATTTTTATAGAGGAGATGTCCATTTTCCAAAAACGTCATAATTCTTCAGTATAAAATATGTTTCATAATTCTACAACAGATTGACGTCAACGATATAGGTCTATAATTGTGTGGATTTGTCTTACGGCCTTTCTTAAAAACGGCGATGACCTGAGCTTTTTTCCAGTCGTTAGGTACCTTTCGCTGCTCAAGTGATCTACGATAAATTACTGCTAGAAGGGGAGCAAGTTCTTTCGCATAATCTTTATAGAATCTTATAGGTATCTCATATGGTCCTGACGCCTTTCCACTACTAAGCGATTGTAACTGCTTTTCAATTCCGCGGTCGGTTTTCTCAATATCCACCATTTCGACGTTCGCACGACGATTGAAAGGAGGGACAGTGTTACGATATTCCGCGGCGAAACATCTTCGGAAGACCGAATTCGGTATTGGCCTTCTCTGTGTTATCTTCCGTTTCGGTGCCGGTGTGGTCCCTTAGAGAATGAATAGATGGTTTTGATCCACTTACTGATTTTAAATACGACCAAAATCTCTTAGGATTTTTACTCAGATCAGTTGAGAACGCTTCTCTCATTGCTCTTCTTTACGCATATTTTCGCTTCGATCAGCTTTTGTTTGTCAGTTAGGTTTTTACTCTCTTGAATCTGAGATGAAGTGCTCTTTGTTTACGTAGCGCTTAACTTGACTATTAAACCATGGTGGATCTTTCCCATCCCTTAAAACCTAACTCGGAACATTCTTGTCTAGAGCATATTCAGCTACGGCTTTGAATGTTTTGCATTTGTTCTCCACATCTCTACCCTCATCACCGAATATTTGATGCTGACTGCTGAGATATTCTGAAATTTATATTCTGTCAATCTTGCTGAGCAAATATACCTTCCTACCTTTCTTAACATTCTCTGTAGGATCCGTCGTCATAGATGCTGTCACAGCCTTGTGATCACTGATACCTTCCTCTACGTTAACTGATTCGGTAAGTTCAGGCCTGTTTGTTGCCAGGTGGTCTAAGACGTTAAGCCTCACGAGTTGGTTCTCTACCTACCTGCTCAAGGTAATTTTCGGACAGGACATCCACAACAATTCCACACGAATCCCTGTCTCTGGCAGCAGTTTCGATGGCATAACACTCCCAATCTATACCTGGCAACTTGAAGTCACCCCTTATTACAACGGCATGATGAGGAAAATTACTAATGATATTCTGCAAGTTCTGTCTGAAGCGCTCTAAACTAGAGATCCCGACCCAGGTGGTCTATAAAAGCATCCGGTCACCATTTTTTACCGTTCTTTGATACTCTATTTCATCCTGATTAATTCGCATTCGGAATCCGTGATAATCTCGCCAGATTTTATCGAATTTTTTACTCCAATAAACCCGCCACCACCATTGGCGACTAACCTCTCCTTATGACAAACATTTCAATCCGAATTTACGATTTCACTGTCATTGACGTCTGGTTTCAACCAGCTTTCTGTTCTCAATACTATCTGTGCATTATAACCTTCAGTAAGCGATACTAATTCTGAGACTTTTCCTTGGATGCTCCTGCAGTTTATTAAAATCTCTGATTCGCGGGGACCAAAATTCTCTGAGGTCACTGTGGCTGATTTAACGAAAAAATCGTCTTTGATCCCAAGGGAGGGCTTCCCTAACCTAAAAATCTCTGTCACTACATCAAGTACTGGACGACCGTGATTCCGAACGTCGTGCAGAATTTTGTCGGGTTGCCCTTGTGAGGTAACGGGCGAATTGTGGCGCCCTGGAAATATTCGTAAGTCCGGAGATGGCGCGGTGGCACGAGCCAATCGGTGGGCGCGAACGGCTCGGCAGGCCGACCACACACGCTGCCGGACGTTGGCCGCAGCAAGAGGGGTCCAGCCCGAGCACGTGGCTGGGAACTCCAGGGTGACGCTGTGTCAATGAGAGAGACTTGTATGCCGAGACTGCCAAAGATGGCGGACTTTGTGAAACCATCATGGCAGACATTTCACAGTTCGTATAGAAATGATACCTCAAAAAGAAACGTGTACATTACTATTATTTGCACGACGATTCTAATGGTCTAATCAGATTTTCAATATCCTTATTAGTTTAAAGTTTAGTATATGACGGTAAATTATACAAGTAACACCCAGCAACGAATTTCCAAAATCTAAACGGTTCATCCGATTTAATCGATTGACGTGTCTTTAGAAAGCTATTAGCGGAAACCTAAATTGGTATAAATTACAGGCATGTAACTTGAATAGTACATGAGTTATTGGAGGTCAAAGTGGCCGATTACTGTCGATCGCGTCAGGCCATAAGTACTCCACAGTCACACGAGAAAACGGTAGCAGCATGCTTGTAAATACCAGGTGATCAAAAAGTCGGTATACATTTGAAAACTTAATAAACCACGGAATACATGAGATAGAGAGGTACAAATTGACACACATGCTTGGAATGACATGGGCTCTGGCTCTGAGCACTATGCGACTCAACTTCTGAGGTCATCAGTCGCCTAGAACTTAGAACTAATTAAACCTAACTAACCTAAGGACATCACACACATCCATGCCCGAGGCAGGATTCGAACCTGCGACCGTAGCGGTCACGCGGTTCCAGACTGAAGCGCCTTTAACCGCACGGCCACACCGGCCGGCGAATGACATGGGGTTTTATTGTTGTTGTTGTTGTGGTCTTCAGTCCTGAGACTGGTTTGATGCAGCTCTCCATGCTACTCTATCCTGTACAAGCCTCTTCATCTCCCTGTACATACCGCAACCTACATCTTTCTGAATCTGCTTAGTGTAATCATCTCTTGGTCTCCCTCTACGATTTTTACCCTCCACGCTGCCCTCCAATACTAAATTGGTGATCCTTTGATGCCTCAGAACATGTCCTGCCAACCGGTCCCTTCTTATTGTCAAGTTGTGCCACAAACTTCTCTTCTCCCCAATCCTATTCAATACTTCTTCATTAGTTATGTGATCTACCCATCTAATCTTCAGCATTCTTCTGTAGCACCACATTTCAAAAGCTTCTATTCTCTTCTTGTCCAAACTATTTATCGTCCATGTTTCACCTCCATTCATGGCTACACTCCATACAAATACTTTCAGAAATAACTTCGTCACACTTAAATCTATACTCGATGTTAACAAATTTCTCTTCTTCAGAAACGCTTTTCTTGCCATTGCCAGTCTACATTTTATATCCTCTCTATTTCGACCATAATCAGTTATTTTGCTCCCCAAATAGCAAAACTCCTTTACTACTTTAAGTGTCTCATTTCCTAATCTAATTCCCTCAGCATCACCCGACTTAATTCGACTACATTCCATCATCTTCGTTTTGCTTTTGTTGATGTTCGTCTTATATCCTCCTTTCAAGACACTATCCATTCCGTTCAACTACTCTTCCAAGTCCTTTGCTGTCTCTGATACAATTACAATGTCATCGGCGAACCTCAAAGTTTTTATTTCTTCTCCATGGATTTTAATACCTACGCCGAATTTTTCTTTTGTTTCCTTCACTGCTTGCTCAATATACAGATTGTATAAGATCGGGGAGAGGCTACAACCCTGTCTCACTCCCTTCCCAACCACTGCTTCCCTTTCATGCCCCTCGACTCTTATAACTGCCACCCGGTTTCTGTACAAATTGTAAATAGCCTTTCGCTCCCTGTATTTTACCCCTGCCACCTTCATAATTTGAAAGAGAGTATTCCAGTCAACATTTTCAAAAGCTTTCTCTAAGTCTGCAAATGCTAGAAGCTTATTAGAAGCAAAAAAAAAAAAAAGAAAACAAAAAAAACAACCTTTACAACCTCAGTCCGTGCGATTATTGGCTTTGGGGTTACCTGAAGTCGCAAGCGTATCGTGATCGACCGACATCTCTAGGGATGCTGAAAGACAACATCCGACGCCAATGCCTCACCATAACTCCGGACATGCTTTACAGTGCTGTTCACAACATTATTCCTCGACTACAGCTATTGTTGAGGAATGATGGTGGACATATTGAGCATTTCCTGTAAAGAAAATCATCTTTGCTTTGTCTTACTTTGTTTTGCTAATTATTGCCATTCTGATCAGATGAAGCGCCATCTGTCAGACATTTTTTGAACTTTTGTATTTTTTTTTGGTTCTAATAAAACCCCATATCATTGCAAGCATGTGTGTCAATTTGTACCTCTCTACCTACATTATTCCGTGATTTATTCAGTTTTCCAATTTATACTGACTTTTTGATCACCTGGTATATTTATTCATCTATGTGTTCTTTTATATCCGATATATCCTATATATCCTATTCATGAAGAAATTGGTTAAATATTTACTGTGTTTTAGAAAGCACAGAGAGATTAGGGTACTGGTCTGCCTTTGCTTGCTATTCCTTTGATATATGTTTAATTAGTTTATGTCTTTAATAATGTGTGTTAGATCGTGTTTATGGTCCATCCGTAGGAATATTTACTTAATTTCAAGTTAGATAAATGTAAATCGAGTATTTCGAATGTGTTTCAATATGATTGTGCGTGTGTGTTGGCTTGAAGACAGGGCAGGAGCCCTCGAGCCAATCACAGCGATCTCCAAATAGGACACGTGGAGAGGCTGTATGGAAGTGAGGTGGTACGGGAGAGGACAGGTGCAAGTTGGGAAGAGTGGGGAGCGAAGGAGAGGGAGAGCCTTGAACGCTACGGCAGACGGGCAGTCGCGGGATAGACTTGGAGAGTGTGCAGCGGTTTGCACGTGGTCGCGGAGGAAAGAAATATTTCGGAGTGCCGACTTGTGCTCTTGTGTGATTTCCGTGCAGTGAAGACGTAGTATGCGTTTAGAAGTGAATATCTCGCGAGCTATGTTGTTGTTCATAACTAATTACATGAAGTAGGAATCTATTGTTTCCCTGTCATTCAACTTATATTTTATTTAATTGCTGAACCATCCACACCAGTAAGTGTTCTGCAGAAATATACCGCATTCTCAAAAGTACTTCTACTACCGTACTCATCATTTAAAGTCGTTAAGATAGTACCTGCAGATTTTATTCAATTGCAATGTTTTATTTATAAATTTCTACTATACATTCGCGTTTGCCGAGTAATAGGAACCTTCGGCCATTCGATTCATGTATATTCATATTGTATACTGTAGACTCAGCAGTATTTGGCTTGTAATGCGGCAACTACGTATCCCAGGCCCTAGACAACGAAACCAGCCAAAACTTTTAGTATTTCAACTTTGAGTCGGTGGGTGCTTAGTTGAGGATCACCACATCACATCATTTCATGACTTTCTATGAAAGCCCACACCCTTCAGCAGCTGAGACATGACCCTATGTTTTCTCGGCATATGCTCTTTACCAATGAAGCAACGTTTACTAACCACGCTTATGTAAATTTGCATACTACACTGCGCAGCCGAAAACGCACATTTGCTTCGCCAGGTGCAATATCAATGGCCGTGATACGTAAACGTATGGTACGACATCATAGGAAATGACATTGTGGGACCTTACTTCATCTCAGGTGTTCAAAATGGACATTCGTACACACGCTTTCTGACGAACATTTGGTTCTTCTACAAGAGGTACCACTGGATATTCGTCAATGTACGGGGCTGTAACATGACGGTTGTCCAGCTCACTCATCTCTTGTTGTAATGCAAATACTAAACGAGAACTTTCATGGACGTTGGATAGCACGCAATTCTGCCTTCAAATGGCCTCTGAAGTTCCCGATTCGACTACTTTTGATTTATTTTTTGGGGGAGAAATCAAAGATGCAACCTATGAGGAAGCCCCAACTACGCCAGACGATATGTGTCGTCGAATTAGCAGTGCATGCTGTACCGTATCATCCACTGTAATTATTTCTGTTCACTGTTCTTTCTAACGCCGACTGCAAATGTGTCTTTCAGTCCATGGTCAACAGTTGGAACACATGCTTAAAAAAAGGATAATGGTTTTTTTTTTGTTTTTTTTTTTGGAAGACAAAATTTATGTTATATGATTCGAGTGGTTACCAAATCATTGTTAATGAATTGTTCGTTTCATTTACGTGTGTACGAAATTGCACTGCAATGTCAAATTAATCGACAGCGTGTATTCCATTTAGCGGGTAACACTGTCATTACGCGCTTACGTTCAGCACTAAACGACGTTTCGTTAAGAAGAATATTTATTTTGCAGTATACAAGTGGTCATCAAAGTATTCAAAGTATTTTAGTAAAATGTTTAGTTCAACGACAGTATCCCATATGACATTATTTAAAGCAGTGTAGGTAGAGACAGTTTTCCGACAACTTTTATTTTACCTCTAAGAAGCACACAGCCACGTACAGGAAAAGATCAGCCTTCTAACATTTAGGTATTTAATACAGTAGTTGCTTTTTGAAGCGTATAAGACCTCTTTATTTTTGAAGACTGAACAGTTGATTTCTCTTTTTCAGCTCACGTAAATCTAGAAGGATATCAAATGTGAAATAGTTTTCCTAAGCCCTTTGTGATGCCCTGGATTCTAGCCTACGTCGTATTTCCATATACAGCATAATCGGTGAGCCTGCAACAGACAGATGGACGTACAAGAAGGCTCAGACTGTGCGTACTCCAGATTTGCAGAACTGGTTTCTACACGGTACTGACACGAACCCTGGTACAAGCTCCAGGCAAGTTGCCCACCAACATGAGGTAAGCCAAAGTATGATTATGTATCCCTATTACCTACAACCCCATGGGGACCACTTTGAACATCTGCTGCGACGTGGATGCGATGAAGCTCTGTACTGTGTTCAAGGAAGACTTGTTGTTTCGTTGCACGGACGCCGTTCATTTCTGGACCCATGTTCATAGGATCTTTTTCCCTCCATTTCCAGTCAGGAATCCGTCCCTACAGTTTGTCGATTTTATTAATGTTCACACTCTATGCCAGACATTTCTATTGGTGACAGAGGGCAGTGTACTGAACAGCATTACATCAGTATTTACTTCATTTGCAGACTAACAATCATTAGTAGTGGTATGATTTTAGGTTTGTTAGTACTTCCGAGTACATGTGGCAAGAAGAAACCATGAATGTTTATTTTCCCCTGGGCAGCAGGTCAAGTGTTAAAGTGTGGACACATGAAAGCAAAACTATTAATCTATATTGACAGGTGTAGTCCTCTTAGCGATGCTATTACAGCCATGCATAAAACATAAGGTCGTAAAATTCGTGACATGTTTGTGGGAAGACTGGTGCAGATAAAAAATGAGCCAACACACAACCGTGTGTACATATTAAAGTACTACAATCAAAATATCTCCACTTATACCCTATTCACCCAGTATATATGACTATCTCACGATTCCCTTAATATTCCATTTTTTTTCTGCACAATTCAAGGTGCGGCAGTTAAATAGCCATGCTGAAAGCGATCTCCCAGGTTTGCTTCTTGTGAGAGGCATCGGAACATCATTGACTTTGATGCCAGCGGAGAACATTTCTCGTAGATCCGTTTTTCTATCTGTCTTCGCCCACTCTTGAGCACTGTGGTTGTGGAGGGCACTATTGCTTAACCACAGAGTACATGCATTGTTAAAGGTTTTATTTATGTCGAACAGCTCGTTTTCAGTGGTTAACAGAATCCGTTACTGCCACTGTCACGAGTACACGTGGCTCAGTGGCAAGAATGATTTCCTGAAACTCAGGAGGAGGATAGAAAGGAGAGTCCCAGTCGGTCAGCGACTGCAAGAATCAGATAATACATTGGTAAAACTATTGAAAATTCTTCTGAAAACCTTAGATATTTACAGACCCGTTAACAAAGAGACTGTAAAACACCTATTTATAATGACTCATACCTGACAAGAACTAGCGCATAAATAGCTCAAAAATCTCACCCACGAGCTAAGTGACAACCTGAGAGACATCAGCTCTGACATTGCTGAGCAGATACCAAAATAAAGGTATTTATGCAAAAACACAAGAGTTTTTTGTGGTTCAAATGGTTCAAATGGCTCTGAGCACTATGGGGCTTAACATCTGAGGTCATCAGTCCCCTAGAACGTAGAACTACTTAAACCTAACTAACCTAAGGACATCACACACATCCATGCCCGAGGCAGGTCTCGAACCTGCGACCGTAGCGGTCGCGCGGTTCCAGACTGTAGCGCCTAGAACCGTACGGCCACTCCGGCCGACCGAACACTGATGTCGACAATTTTGCAAGCGACTGCAAGAGTGGCATATGCTGACGCACAGAGTTACTACTGGAGTGGATTGAAGAAGACGCTTTGCGGGATGGCACCAAATTCAAACTTCCCTTAACAAACTTTATTTAAGCAGAAGAAAATAGGAAGTATTACTTTTTGATTGACCCTCGTATTCTTTCAGTTCCGGCTGTCCCGGACTGTCAGCTAACAGCTCGCCTCACTGAGGATGCTGGGGAATGAGTTTGAAGAAAGCACTCTTCTGTTTTGCCGTGCTGGAAGCTGGTCGCGTTTCGGGGTGTGATGCCGTTGGTTGCTGGTTTGCCGTACGATGAGGCAGATTGGCTGTGTGCGAGAAGAACACGATTTTGCTAATCATTCCTAGCTATCGCGTGACTCATGCGCAATTATTTTCTTGATTCACGCATCGAAGTTATTGTAACTTTCATGGGTGCAGATTCGGTCTTTGTGAGAAGATTATGTTTCGAGATTCGGTACAGAAGCTGTATGGTATTAATTCATCCGAATGTTAGTACAGTTAATTCTGTCACACTCCCTATCAACGAATGTCTTCAATAGTTTTCGACTTGGAAGGATTAGATTTTGTTTCATTATCTTACGTATTCTAAGTCTGTGAGGCAAGTGTTTTCTGAGCACTTGTATTACAGGTACTGATGTGATCGAATTACTTTCTGGGAGTCAATTAAATCGATTTACATTCAACTATTCTTTCGAATCAGTTCTCATTGCCACTCATTTTTCTATTTAGACGAATTATGTCGACTTGCACTTAGTAGTTGTAGTACAAGAACTTTATACAACTTGCTATTTGTCTTCAACAGTAGGTAGAATCTTTAGGGATTTTTTTACTGCAATTGACATCAACAACGGTGGTGCTCACTGCGAATATTCTGTTCCGTGTTTCCTTGCATGCCTTCCAGCAGAAGAGGCTGCTGCTGGTGTTGACTCTGCTGTCAGAGGCGAAGTGCTTTACATTAGTAGTAAAGGCACGTTTACAACGAAAGTAGTAGTAGAACAGTGTATCGAATATCCACGAGGCATACATCGTATAAGACATAAACAATCACGATGGCATTACGTAGTTTCTTTCATAGCACGAGTAACAAAATAAGGCGTTTGCATTTCCTGGATGAGAACTGGTGTTAAGGCACTCACTGTCTTGTTGTGTGATTCCATTTTGAGCACTTTTTCCAATCTCCGTTCTTCCTTATTACCACAAAAATTCTTTCCGGCAAGGGCTTTATTGAGGTTTGCAGTTCATGCAGTGATATTCTCATCCATTTTTCTCCTATCTTTCTTTTCAACTCACATGAGCCGCCGGCCGGAGTGGCCGTGCGGTTCTAGGCGCTACAGTCTGGAACCGCGAGACCGCTACGGTCGCAGGTTCGAATCCTGTCTCGGGCATGGATGTGTGTGATGCCCTTAGGTTAGTTAGGTTTAAGTAGTTCTAAGTTCTAGGGGACTGATGACCTCAGCAGTTGAGTCCCATAGTGCTCAGAGCCATTTTTTTCACATGAGGTCTCAAATTGCCATCCATTGCGATAAACATGCCTTTCAAGTATTCAGATCGGAGCTACGTGCATTACAGAGCAAGCCACTGACATCTTTACTTTCAAACCTGTTTTTGTTTGTAGCAGAAGCACGCATCGATGCATTATCTTGCAAAAACAGTAGACTTTCGTCCCCTAGGTCCTCACACATTCTAAGCTGTTCTGTCTCTGGCAACTCAGTGTAAGTCTTAGAGTTCACTCTAGTGTACAGCCAAGGAAAGAGTGATTTGCCTCTGGCGCAGAAGGCTTCCCAAATCATAACACTTCCAGCACTAAAATTTCAGATCCTGTTTATCTGCTGCTCTGTTCTCAGATCATGCCAATGATAATGAAATCCATCCGCTCCATCTAAATTAAAGTTTTATCACATTTTGAAGTCCATGCATACGTTTTTCAGCATGCTCCAGTCTAGTCTGTTTATGTTTGTGTGTTAGTGCAGGTTTCTGTTGTCGTTTCTCGAATGCAACATGTTTGCAATTTGACAAAATTTCTCGCACATGTCTGACAGTTACTGGCAATTGTAAATCAGCTACAAGTTGAGAAAAATAACTGTTTCTAGCCCTAGCTTTGCGCAAAAGTAACCGTTTCGATTCCTCAGATAATTTTATACTTTGCCAGTATTTTCTGTTCTGCACATATCGTGCACCCAAATTAACAAAATTATCAATCAATGTACTTCAACGTTCAACTGCTCAACAATTTGATGATTGGAGAGACCCATTTCCTTCTACGAACCGATTTTTGCTTTATTAATTATTTTCCGTGTAGCATTGTCACCATCGTGGTTTATGTAAACAACACGCTCTGTCACTAATGGTGCCTGTTTCCTGTCTGTAGTAAACGCACGTGCACACAGACTAACATCGCACAGAACCTACTGCCTTTTGTAAGTAGGCTGTTTATGTTTTCTCTATGTAAGTAGGCTGTTTATGTTTTCTTATTGGCAATGTTACGTAGCGCTCAATATGAAAATCACTGGCTGTGCTGTGTGCAGTCTGTGGCTGCTTTGCATTGTTGTAATACTCGCCATTGTAGTGTTAGGCAGCTGACTGTGAACAGCGCGTAGCGTTGCGCAGTTGGAGGTGAGTCGCCAGCAGTGGTGGATGTGGGGAGAGAGATGGCGGAGTTTTGTAATTTGTCATGAACTGCTATATTTATATATGATGATATCAAGGTAAATACATTGTTTGTTCTCTATTAATATCTTTCATTTGCTAACTATCCCTATCAGTAGTTAGTGCCTTCCATAGTTTGAATCTTTTATTTAGCTGGCAGTAGTGGCGCTCGCTGTATTGCAGTAGCTTGAGCAGCGAAGATTTTTGTGAGGTAAGTGATTTGTGAAAGGTATAGTTTAATGTTAGTCAGGGCCATTCTTTTGTAGGGAATTTTGAAAGTCAGATTGCGTTGCGCTAACAAAATATTGTGTGTCGGTTTAAGGACAGTCATGTATAAATTGTTCAAAGGGGAAGTTTCATATGTCGACCCTTAGCCAAGGATACCTCACTGGAATCTTCTGATTTTTTGTTGTAGTTTGTGTAATTAGTGTAGATTTTGTTTATTGCTAGCGCGTAATTGTAGAGAAAATCTCCTTTGTAGTTGCAGACTTTCATTGTTGTACAGTAAAACAGTTGTGGCATGCATGTAGATTTGCACCAAGTATTTCGCAGCTGCAATTAACTAGATATTATTTTCAGTGCTATGTTAATGTGTTCTCTTATTTTTGATCTTCAAATTGTGTTTTTCTGTGTTATCGTGTGAAATATTGTGACAATAATGGCGTGTGAAAAACGTAACACTAGGCTCCAAAGTAAACTGAGAAATGATAGTGACGACGAGCGTAGCTTGCCAGCACCACTGGGTAATGAATTAACTAATGTTCAAAGTAGTAATTTGGTAATTGCGCATAGGGAAATGGAGCGGGCGGCAAACAATGGTGTAGACAGTGAAACAGGTAGTGAACAGGGAAGAGTTATCGATCGATTGGTCGGCAACAGCTCGCCTCAGGAATCGGCAATGACAGAACACAATATTGCAAATACTACAGACTCAGGTTTTGGGTCATCACCGTTTTCTCAAATAAGTCAAGACACATTTTCTGCTTGTCAAAATGTGAATGTTGCCGGTGCAAATGCACTGCCGAAAAGCGTAGAGAAACAGATTCCAGACACTAATACATTATTATTGCAATTAATGCAACAAATGGAACAAAATCAGAGACAAATGGGACAAAATCTTAAAAAGTTAGACACAATGGAACAACACCAGAGACAAACACAGCAACAGTTAGACGCAATGGAACAAAATCTTCACACCACGCTTGAACAAACACGTGAAGATTTAACTACTGAGTTACATAACATTGAATCGAAATGTCAAAAAGTCTGTAATGACGTAAAAACACAAATTTGTGAGCATTTTCAACCTATTTTTTCGCGGCATGAAAATGCATTACAGAATCACGAAGCAGCCATAAAAGAACTGCAAACCATTGTTCATGAAAATCATGAGACCTTGTGGGCTAAAATTGACTCAGTTGGATCTACCGATTCGGTTACGCAACTTGCAAAAACTCAGGAAAACTTTAAGGACACAGTAGATATTCTGAAACTTGGTTCAGAAAAACACACTGAAGAACTAAGTACACTATCGGAGAAAGTAGCCGAACTTTCGGATCAGGTCACTAACTTATCTACAAAGGTAGATGATGATCTGAATGACACAAGACCCGTAGCCTTCACTGACACAGAAGAGTATGAACAAATCAGAAAATTCAAACAAAATCAGAATCAAATTAATACACAACACCAAAGAGAAATCCGGGAAGTACAAGATCAGCTGACACAGGTAATACAAGAATTACGTATTTCAGAGGACACTCGCGCTCCAACGCGGGAAGAGGGACTTAGAAACACGGAAAAGCCGCAAAATAATAACACAGGGCATTTCGGAAGTTATGAAAGAAATTGGCAATGTGCACCGAATTTTGAGATGGAACGGCCGACACGACCTAACAATGACCGATATGCGACTCGCCGACATGATGATTTTGACTATAAGCTGTTCATTACTACACGTAAATTCAAAACATTTAAAAATTCTGGCAACGACATTCATCCACAAGCATGGCTCCATCAATTCTCTCATTGTTTTCCTCCCAACTGGTCATTGGAGCACAGATTAGAATTTATGTGTGGCTACTTAGAGAATGAACCAGCTGTAAGAATGCGGTCGGTCATTCACGATTGCCACAGTGAAGGAGAGTTTTACAATGCCTTCCTCTCAGCATATTGGTCTCAAGCCACACAAGACCGCGTAAAACATGGTATCATAATGATGAAACGTTTCGAACAATCTGAATTTTCCAGTCTTATGAAATATTTTGAAGACATGTTGCATAAGAATCAGTATCTTTCAAACCCATACAGCCCCTCAGAACTCATCCGCATTTGCTTAATGAAATTGCCTGAACATTTACGACATATTATTTTAGCAGGACGTTGCAAAGACGACATTGAAGCATTTCAGGGACTGTTACAAGAACTGGAAATTGACACATACCGTCGCGGGATGCGAAAACAGGAAAACAATCACTACAGGTCACATCCGTCACAATTCCGTGACGACAGAAATGATAACTGGACGCGACAAGGCTATTATCACAACACAAATCGTGACCAAAACAGACACCACCCGTATGACAACCGTTGGCAGAGTAGTAATAACTACAGGGAAAGATCACCTCTCCGTGGTAATGACTATCACAGAGACAATAAGAGAAACAGACAATATGGGAACCAAAATAAATACTATCAAGGGAGACAGAATAACTTTAGACGCAACGGATCAGCGCGCAGTTACGATTCAAGGTGAAATTCTCCACCATGTGACCGACAAGAAAGAAACTATGGCATCTACCGACATGACGACAGACGATATGATCGTAACGACAGACCTGAATTGCATCAGAACTGGCGGGATTCAAACAGAGCAGGGCCCTCTCGTCACGGTGAATTGGTCTCCTAATCCCAATAACAACGCGCGGCAACAAAGAGACAGACAATGACTCGCGCCGCAGGCACCCACGTGCGCCGGCTGGCTCAGAGAAAAATAACATTGACGCTAACCCTGTGAAAAATTCCAGTATTCTTTACCGACGTATACTGCATGATAATTGCGTTCAAGCTGAAATTCTGAGTACTTTGAAGAGTAAAAGATTGTACCACATTTCACATGTAAAACCGATTATTGAAAGATAATCTGCTTTTTAGCTTTGTCTTTGTCATAAAATTTTTCGCTTCACATTACTAATATGCTTTGTCAGACTTAGAATCTGTTAACATACAACAATGTTTGAAGTTAAATATCCAATCAAGAACCAAGAGAACTTATTTAAACAGAAATGACGAATGCATTGTTATAGTGAACAGACGTCACAGTGTCATTGTGTGTGTACATTCTTGCTTGTTTGTTGCACGATTACGTAACGACTATAAGGCTCACATACTTAGAACATTTACCAGTACTGCTAATGAGATTTTAATGCAACATTTTGGTTTATTTGAAAATACATTCTGAATTTAAAGTGCTTTCTGAGAGATACCAGATGACACAGAGGTTAGTTTATGTGACAGCTACACGATTTTTATCACGACGCTACTAATGAGTGACAATTTACAATGTTGCTTTTGCGGTGTATCTGTTTTATATCTGCACAGTTTTCTGAATTCTTCTGGAAAGAAAAACATGTTTTAGTAGCAACTTTTGTGGTATAGCAACAATGAGACAGCCTTTTTCGTGGCACAACATTACGTTACAGTACAGTACTTTCTTCATCACGGCAATAAGCGTAATAACTAAGACATTTATACGCAAAGCATTTCACTTTTGTGTATTATGAGGTAAGTACATCGACTTCTGCAGAACTTAGCTTTCGGAGGACGATAACTACGACACTTCCACAGAGATTATGTTGCAACAAGACGCACATTTAGCGCTACAGGACACGCATTTGAGTGATTAATTTTGTACTTTAAAAATTTATTTTTTAAGATATTTGAAGTACAATGATACGAAGTTTTTCCATGATACATTTCATTCCATTGCTGTAATCTGTAACACCTGAGGGTATAATTACATTAATCCTCAGGGGAGTACACGCTTACTTTGTGTACCATGTGTGTGGCAACCACAAGGAACCCTAGCTAATATGGTATTTGCTTATACAACTTTACACATCGGTACCATATTTCTCTAACACACAAATTACACAGCTATCTGATCATTTAACTGAGAGATAAACCTTTTTTTATTACATCAGTGACACATGTTTACGCAATTACACAGTTGGGTAACTTCACACTTATGAAACTGTATTTTGTCTGTACTTTGTAAACTGATCATATTTTTTCGGACACATTGTGACGCTATGAGAGCTTTGAATGATGTATTTGGTGTGAGATCATGATTTTTAAAGTACGTTTGAGGTAGATGACACTATTGAAATGAGCAGAGAATTTTTTTAGGTTTTGAAATTATTGGAGGAAGCTACGACGATTTTGAGAGTTGACTGAGGTGTTATGATGTTATTATTACGACGACAATGTGTATTATGCTGTTGAGATATGTTTATGATCAATAAGATGATGCTATATGAGGAATTTGGTTATGCTATGTATTTATTATGATGAAATATTGAAGTGTCGTCGCAAGATTGACGTGTCGACGAATATATATATGTGTAATAAGGTAAGGAGTAATGAATAGTGATTAGGGACTCTGACTTATGGAAAAGGATGTTGGAAACCAAGAATCGTACTTTAGAATTATGAAATGTGTGTACATGTGTGAATCATGTGTGAATGTATCACAATGCCACTGAAAATTTTTTTGGACACTGTTATATTTATAGGATTTTATTTCTACACATTTGCAAAGTAAATTCTCGACCTGTGAAATTTTGTATATACGACTGTCACTGTAGCGGAAACTGCTGTCGTAAATATTTCCGTACGAAAGTTAAGTGACCACCTGCACATAATGCGTCGTGGGCACCCAGGTGTGTCAGACGCCTGGAGAACAAGCCATTAGTGTGAGTGCCTCGTCAGAAGCACAGGTAGAAAAAAAAGAAAGAGAAGGCCATTGTCCGCGCTACTGACATCTCCTTGTTGAAAGCATACTGAGGAGCTCGTAATTTATGATATTTACTGAAATGTCTAATGAAACGATGAGAAACATTTCACAGCTATTGCCTTGCTAGTTAAGAAAAATGCCATACGGCTTGCTTTATGTATTTATTTATACATTTTGTTTAATATCAAGTTTCTAGCTGCACTGCAGCATTGGTTAAAATAAAATTTTATAGATGTACTAATATAAATATTTTCTGTCTACAGATCGAGTATATAATAATTTTTTTCAAAAAAATGAGAGAGCACAAAGCGACATTTACCTTCACAGGAACTGCATTCATAATTTTCTTTTCAAGTACTTGGTAATTTCTTTTGTAGAATAAATTGTGATGCATCACTCTAATGTTAAGATGTGACATAGGTATTAGACATGGCCATTTTAGTGTAATATTTTTTCTGCTTGCGCTATGTCATGTTTAGGTATAAGTTGCTGCTGTTTGCCAGGCATAGTGTTATTGAATTTGACTTTTGCTCATTTATGCTGCTAGCTTTGCCAATTTGCATTTTTTTGCATTGCTGTTTGTGTTGATTTGTTATGTGATGCTGCATTGCCTCGTCCCTTAGTTTAGCATCTGAGCTCAGTAGATTTAAGTTAGCTTAAGAGGGGGTAGCCTCTAAGAGAATGAGTTGCGATGAATTGGAAGAAATGCATTGAGAAAACAGGTTTAGGTAGGATTTTTTTGGAAATAAATGTTGAGGTAAGAAATGTGTGAACATATAAATACAGAAAGCATGCTTAGATAGAATTTTTTTGGTGGAAACAAAGGATGAAATAAGAGGAAAGATATATGAAGTTTTGGGTTGGACTGCAGTACCAAATGTGACACTGAAAACGAACCCTGTCCTTTCCTATTGGTGTTATCCCACTATGTGTTTGTGTACCCTTGTGTATTTATTTTCTTCCTGTCTCTGTGCAGTTTCATAGAATTTTTTTCTCTTTTAATATTAAGCTACATTCACTATGATGAGGAAAACTGTTACCCTCAAATATAATTGGCATTAATAATATGTTATTTTCTTTGTAAAGATGTTAGACATTATTCATTCTGTTTAAGTGCTCATGTATAAAGTTGATGTTCCAAAAGTTATTCTGATATTTTATGTATCTACTTATGTCATAATTCCTGTAACACTGATGTATATGTTATTTCGATTCTTTTGTAAAGCCCATATTACTACAAATGTTATCTGTATTATTATGTTTTTAATGATGTATTCTGTACCTTTGTTATTGTATTCTCATGTTATAAAATTGTAATTGACACCAGTTTATCAAACTAAGTAACATGTAAGCATTCATTTCACTGCACACATTTCTGTTGGTCCTAGTATACGGACAATATGTGAGAAGTAGGGACTGTTAGTGTTTGCACGTGTGTTAATAATTCAGCAAGGGACTGGATAACAGCATTGCTGGATCTAAGGACAATTCCAAAAACTTTGTGAGTGCACAAGTGGTGGTTTATGGACTTGCTATATTCTCCGCGAGACTCTTTGATGGTGAATGTGCACCTGCACAGTCACAACAGATGGCTGTTGGTTATCTCTGCAAGGACTACAGTGGGTCTACATCTTTGATGATCCATCAATACCATTATTTCTACAAGGACTGCAGTGGGTCTGCACCTCTGGTGGCCCACCAATACCATTATTTCTACAAGGACTGCAGTGGGTCTGCACCTCTGGTGGCCCACCAATACCGTAATCTCTACCAGGACTACAGTGGGTCTACTCTGTGATGACCTACCTACCAATACTCTTCAAAATTTCGACTGACTCTGCTGTGGGTTTGCTCTGTTGTGGCCCATTACCTGTCTGCATGTCGAGAGTCAGCACTGTCTTTCCATTGGAAGGACAACACTACTTCTTCAAGACTGCATGGAAATCCACTACTTCCGTGTGCATTTTCTTTTACTGCTCAGACTTTGAGAAAAACACTGCTATTCTCCTGTTATGTACGATTAGGACTGTCTTTATGGACTGTGAGACAATTTTAGCTTTTGACCAACATTGTATCCATAAGTGTGTGCATTTGATTCCTTTGTTATTGTAATTATGAAAAAAATTTTTCAAACACTGTATTGGCCACTGCCCAAAAAAATTTTGTAAATTTTTTGTGGGGAGCATGGGGGCTATGTAAGTAGGCTGTTTATGTTTTCTCTATGTAAGTAGGCTGTTTATGTTTTCTTATTGGCAATGTTACGTAGCGCTCAATATGAAAATCACTGGCTGTGCTGTGTGCAGTCTGTGGCTGCTTTGCATTGTTGTAACACTCGCCATTGTAGTGTTAGGCAGCTGGCTGTGAACAGCGCGTAGCGTTGCGCAGTTGGAGGTGAGTCGCCAGCAGTGGTGGATGTGGGGAGAGAGATGGCGGAGTTTTGTAATTTGTCATGAACTGCTATATTTATATATGATGATATCAAGGTAAATACATTGTTTGTTCTCTATTAATATCTTTCATTTGCTAACTATCCCTATCAGTAGTTAGTGCCTTCCATAGTTTGAATCTTTTATTTAGCTGGCAGTAGTGGCGCTCGCAGTATTGCAGTAGCTTGAGCAGCGAAGATTTTTGTGAGGTAAGTGATTTGTGAAAGGTATAGTTTAATGTTAGTCAGGGCCATTCCTTTGTAGGGAATTTTGAAAGTCAGATTGCGTTGCGCTAACAAAATATTGTGTGTCAGTTTAAGGACAGTCATGTATAAATTGTTCAAAGGGGAAGTTTCACTTTGTACCGAGTTCCACCCTCTACCATCTGCATTGTTGATGTCTTTATATATACTGTACTACTGACGTCAAATGTGATACCATTTGGTTGCACTTGTTGGTATACTGGTTCACTTACTATAGCACTTTTACTGTGCACATCTATTCCAGCCGACAACGTTAATTTTCCCACAGATATCACTGCTTTAATACTGATTTACACTACCGTATTCTATAGAGAACAAGCTCTTTTTATGCCTTATAGGAGTGTTACGCAACCGTTTTTCCAAAACTGTCCCGTAACTAATATAAAATTAGAATATAGAAACACATCAGATCAGAATAATTAATAAACACCGACAAGTGAAATGCATGTTAGTACCAGTGATTTACATTTTTGTTTCGTTACGCATGTTGTATATATGTATGAAGCCATCTGGAAGCACACTGGACGAGCTGCCAGCACTCGGGCGAACTGTGAGGCTCCAGGGCTGGACAGAGGAACCACACCGGCTGAATACTCAGAAGGGAGCGCCAGGCACGGCTACAGGTCAGTGACAGTCGCTTGAGCAGGCTTTCCTTTTGAGTTGCTGCCATTGGACTGCGACACCTGACAGGCAACACAGATGCAGTCTTCCATGGTGTAAGGCCTCCATCAAAGAGACGAAGATGGGAAGGGGCGAAACGCTGTTTGTAGAAATGTCCAGGAAACGCACTACTGTGAACAGAACTTTAAAAAAATGTGTTTCTTTGGGACGCACCGTACACCGTAGATAATATCTAGGAAATGGAGTGAGGGCCAGCGGTTTGGACCTCTTTATAAGCGTGGGACGCGGCAGAAAATCAGAGCCACATAAACGAAATGTTTATGCAAAGTAAGAACTGCCAGAATTCGCAAATGTAAATAAACTGGAAGTTAGAAAGAGAATCTCGACTGTGGTGCTGAGGTCCCACTTCACTGGCCACAGAGAGAGACAGAGATTGAATGCCTTTCTCACCATTAAATGGTGGGAAGCACGTTACTGGTCAGCTACCTGAAGCAAAAACTCAGAAAAGGGGTCCAGCATCTTCTAAGGAATCTTTTTACTGGTCGGCGCTCGGAAACCCATAGCTGAGCCAATCCGAACAGAGTAAAAAGGGCAAACCGCTGAAACACAAATTTTCCTTTTAAGAAACAGTCGGTACCTTTTTTTTTTCGAATTTCGACATTCGACTCTTCTACTTCTTCCTCTCTGCAAGCCTTTACCGTCAGACTTCTCCTCCATTGTCCGGCAACGCAGCCAAGGTCCGTCTCTGAGCAGATAAGCTGAGAGATTTCGAAAGATTTCGGGCTGACTCGAACTTAGACGCAGGTGCGGGTCCTTGGTTCGCTGCCAATGATTGATTCCGCAGTAGCTTCAGACTGCACTCAATAACTCTCAAGACTTGCTTTCAGGTTCTAATGACCAATGCGATCCAGTTCCGGCCACAGATGCAACACATTCTCTTCTCTAGTACTATTTATCTTTTACACTAACACCATGACAATTACGGTACAAATTGCAGTTGTTTCATTTTTATTTGCGACGTTCAGAATATTACCCCAGACCACATAATCAAATATGTCAAGATTTTACTTTACAATTACCATTGCTTGTCAGATGATTTATGAGTCACTCTAATGTAATAAATCGAATTAATTATGATTCTTGTTTTATTTCATTACGTTGGAGGGTGTCTAATTCATGTCAGGTAAGTTTACACTGCCCGATATCCCCTTACACAAGCTATTCTGACATATTGGGTCCACATACCCACAGCACAGCGCAGGACAGTAAGTCACTTTGGTTATCACATCAGTTTGCTTGGTGAGATATTTGATGCGATTGCCCATGTTCATTTGAGTTCAATTTCTTTTCATAGCATAATTCCCACTGAAAATCGCTGCGCAAAAAAATGCTAAGTTTTCATTGTCTAGGTAATTTTCTACGAATTCCTTGCAGTCAGATTGCGATGCGTTGATTCACGAGTCTAAACACTGGATTTAACAGGACACGCTTTTTAATTCAGGATATATCCGGACTCACTTTCATAAGTAATCCATAATTAAAACGTAATAGATACCTTACTGCTGACAGGTGTTGACAGTTCACAACTGCTTTTTGAGTTTCTTATCTGTGTGTAAGAGGACAAGTAAGGATACTATGACGGGACGTGTGTATTTGACAAATCGTGGATTCTGTGCTATGAAAAATGTGCCAGTCAACCAGCTGAATTAGATTCGTTGAAATGAAATGAATGTAAGATGAGAATAAAATCCATGAAAATGCTGTGCCAAGCAATGATATCAACGAAAACAGATCAGAACCCTCCGAACCTGCAACATAATTATAACATCGCGAACAATGAAATCGGAGAGTGGAACACGGGTTTCTTGCTATCTCTTCTCTTGTTCAATTAATTTTGTAAAAATTGCCAGCGCGTCTTCATGTTATAAGAGCTGTAAATTCAAGTACCATGTTCGGTCAGAAATCGTATGTAAAAATTGATATAAGTTTCGTCCACAGAGCAGATCATTTTGAAGCTAGAACAAGTAATTCGATAAAATAAATCTCCTTCACTCACAATACAAGTTCACAAATGTCGCACACACGATGACCACGAATTCTGAAACCGCAAACGTGAAATATCTCTAACCAATAGAATCAAATTTACGATAAATTATCCTATAACTGGTGTATCAAAACATAATATTTCCTCTCTCAAAACATTTAATAATAAATATGCCGCTAATGAGTGTTGCTGTTCCAGTACGCCCAGGTGAGTTTAGAAATTACAAAATATGCGATCGCGCTTGCCCGCATGTATTTGAATAATGTGCAGCGCGTCTGGCGAATACCAACAATCATGGAACGAAAATATTGCGAAACAAAATACAGCAAAATTATGTTTGCATCATCGTTCATATCCGACCGAGCGCTGCGCAACACACGAAAGAGGTTTCTTCCTGCAGTTACTGGTAGTCTTCCCCTCTTCTCTTCTGCAGTCTAACTGAAAGCCAAGAAGCAGGAGGCTGAACGCATGTACGTTTCCTTGCGTGATGAAAGATGCAGAACTGTTATACAGCCTTCACCAAATACTGATTGCGGGCGTTATCACAATAGTCGACTGCATAAAGAATGCTGTCTTTCTTCCAGTGATTCCCTTGAAACTTACCTTAACAAATCTCGGAAAATACGCCGCGAACGTAACCACCGAGAGCAGAAAGTCATTTACATCTCTGCTCCGCAAACCGAGCGAGGTGGCGCAGTGGTTAGAAGTCTGGACTCGCAATGTGGAGGACGCCGGTGTAAATCTACGCCCGGCCACGCAGACGTAGGTTTTCCGTAAAAGCGCACGGGCGACTTCCTTCGACATCCTTTCGTAATCCGAGGTTGGTCTCTAATGACAGCGCTATCTAGGGGACATTAAACTCTAACCTTCCTTTCTTCCACTTCCCAAGGCACCTCGAGGTCTGCTGGTAGAGGGTACTTCTGCTAACACCGCCATTTCCGTCCCTTTAAATTCGCAAATGCGACATGGGAAGAACGAACGTATACAAACCTCCATACTAGCTGTAATATCTCTGATTTTCTGGTCGTGGCATTCGCAAGACGAATATGGGAGGACGCAATATGTTACCCGCTTCTTCGTGGAGTGTATGTTCTCGGAAGTCCAACAGTAAACGTCTCACGGTCTACAGTCTCCGGTACAAGTTCCTCCTCCTCTTCCGTCTCCCCGCCCCCCCCCCCCCCCCCCCAGCATCCCTCCAAGCGTTACGCCGCAACTGTTTTTCCCAATTTGTTCTGTAACTGATGTAAAACCCAAAACTTTTGTTGATGTGTGTATAGCTCAGTGTAAAAAAAAAAAAAGGAAAAAAGTCTCACAAAAACTGAACCCCCAAATTTCCATAGGAACAAATGGAATTTGTCTTCTTCATTTACAACTCGTCCGTTTCGTTCGGTCAATACTACTTCCATCTAGTTCAGGGCTCCTCGCTCTAATTCGTCTATTTCTATAGAGTGCTTGTACGTTCATTGAACCGCACCAGTCACCGAGAAAGCAATTACATGCCTAAGTAGACTTCCACTGCAGAAATACACTCCATCGGTACCGCTTCAGAGGACGCACGAATTCCAGATACCATGATGACCACTGACCACTTCCTCCATTTCGCGAACTCGAAACCATTTCCTGAATATATTTAACATTTAGGCTTTTCAGTGATAGAGAAACGGACCATAATGTAGACATTTGCGGTGGCCATTTTCTGCTCCCACTTACAGTAATGCGCTGCTTCCTCTCAGGACTTTTAAGTAAGTGACAGTGGACCTAGCAAAACAGGATGTGTCATGGGGAAGTTACTCGCCTTTTAGATCAACCTAGTCGGCTTTGAGAGAAAGACGGGCCCAACAAAACCATCCATTCCTGCTGCAACCGGAAACTGGCAGAGCATATCACAACGGTGAGCAGGGTTAGCACACATGGGCGACAAGCAAATCATTTGTTACAACTCTAAGAGTCGAAGGATATGAGAGGGAGGTAGTTATTGACAAGGTAGACAGGAGTGTAACCTATCACCCACCACGTTATTCACTCTGTACATTCAGCAAACGGTAAAGAACACTAAAGTTCAGGCAGAACAAAAGAAAACTTTAAGGTGTCTCTGAAATTGTAATTCGTTCAGAGACGATAATGGATTTGGGAGATCAGTTCAGGAACTTGGGAGACAAAGATATGGCACACAAAAGGATAAAGTTCAAAAGCATTGTACGAAACATGTGATATGAGATCTATATACACTGTAGTGACCCAGCCTGTTTAGGGCGGCTACGCATCAGAATGGGTGAGAGAATTGGTGCGAGAGCTGATTTACGCCTAGGTAGCGAAACAGTTGTATCATTAACGAGTTTTACCAACTGCGACATGGTCGCGTATACAAACAGTGATCCAATACTGTCAAATGTTTTTGATTCCAGTCTTTGATCACAATATGAATTCTTTACACGATGACTGGCTTCAGTCCGTAATGACCATCCTCAGGTCTCTTTTACACCATGTCCTAAAGTGATAAGGCCATAATGGCATCGTCAAAACATATAAATATAATCAGCATAGCATCGTCATACAGATCATGGTGTAAAAAAGATCTGAGGATGGTCATTACGGACTGAAACGGGTCATCGTCTAAAGAATTCATATTGTGATTGTGGTGTCACTGCCAGACACCACACTTGCTAGGTGGTAGCCTTTAAATCGGCCGCGGTCCGTTAGTATACGTCGGACCCGCGTGTCGCCACTATCAGTGACTGCAGACCGTGCGCCGCCACACGGCAGGTCTAGAGAGACTTCCTAGCACTCTCCCCAGTTGTACAACCGACTTTGCTAGCGATGGTTCACTGACAAATTACGCTCTCATTTCCCGAGACGATAGTTTAGCATAGCCTTCAGCTACGTCATTTGCTACGACCTAGCAAGGCGCCATTACCAGTTACTATTGATGCTGTAAAACATGTACCGTCAAGAGCGATGTTCACCCATTATGGATTAAAGTTAAGTATTCCAACAGCTACGTCCTTTTTTGCTAAAGTCTAACTTCCTTGACCTGTTCCAGACCTCACGCCAGCCTGCGTGAGCTAAAACGCGTGCCTTTCGGCTTCCTCTCGTAGTGGGTTGGCTCTCTTGCCAATCCACAACAGTGATCAAAGACTGGAATAAAAAACATTTTTCATTAACGAGTGTTTATTCTCAGCTGCAGTGTGCAGTGGAACGGCCGTCCTCTAGGACACCCAGTGATCGCGCAAGCGCAGCCGTTTGTGGAATACGCCGGTGCCGGCAGCGCCCACGATGCCCGTTGGCCTGGCTCACGGGAGGATGCTGCCGTGGCACCCTGTGGCCGCCAAGCAGGCGAGGAAACGGGCGTGGCCCACTCAGGGCCTCCGTAGTTCGGTCAGCGATGCACCCACGCGCTAACATGTGGTCCCCGTGTCGTGCTTTCGGGTGCGACAGCCTGCACTAGATTTTCGACGCCGAGCAGTGACGGTCCCTGTCACCCACCAAGGGTCGACCAGCATGGTGGTCGATGACGTCTAGGTGGCTAGATGGCGCCCCTCCCCCGGCCAGATTGCAGACAGCTTGCAGTCAGTTTCAGAGGGTGGAGGCTGGCCGCACACCACCATCTCGCACTGATGAAGTTTCTTAGTCCAGCAGCTGCTACGCCACGCGTGTGGCGTGCCTCGGGCCGGAACTGGACAAACTGACCAGCGCGCGAGCAGCCGGCAGCTCTTCCTCACCCAAAGTGTTAGTCGCGGTTCCTCTGAAGCGCCATCCTCTCCCTGTGCAAGTCCGCTCTTCCTGTGGACGTGGGACTGCGGCTAACGATATAAGTAATGGAAATGGAACACCTCAGCCGTATTTTCAAAGCCTTATTTACTCACACGCTATGGTCACAAACTTTTTGTTAACAGCTTACCGGTTTCAGTCTTTAATGACCATCATCAGATCTGTTTCATAAACACGGATAGGACTTTGTTTCTACGAAACAGATCTGATGATGGTCATTAAAGACCGAAACCGGTAAGCTGTTAACAAAAAGTTTGTGACCATAGACGTAAATTGATGGAAACTTATCAAAGGGACTGTGTCTGCGATACAATATCCACAATCAACGTCTATCTTCAGGAGTTCTGGGAACCGGGGTGATGCAAAACTGTTTTTGATGCGTCTATTTCCAACATGTGAGTTTTCAGCAGCACAGAACTGCTCCGAGTTAAAAGATGTTAGTTCACTCTTGGTCACACTGTGTGGCGACATTAGCTGTTCAATGTGCTTGACCTGTGGGCTGGCGTGTTTGGCGTAATGTAAGCAGTACTGTGCAGTGCCCTACTTGATTAGCACATAGGGCCGACCTGCCCTCTACTGCCTGCTAGTGGGGGGAGGGGAGGCGGAGGGGGGAATTTATAGAGAAATTTATATATCGCATACCTAACTATTTCGGGGTGCAGTAGTACCAAACAGGGTTGTTCAAAAAATGTGTGTGAAATCTTATGGGACCTAACTGCCAAGGTCATCAGTCCCTAAGCTTACACACTACTTAACCTAAATTATTCTAAGGACAAACACACACACCCATGCCCTAGGGAGGACTCGAACCTCCGCCGGGACCACCCGCACATTCCATGATTGCAACTGCAGCGCCTGAGACCGCTCGGCTAATCCCGCGCGGCTAACAGGGTTGAAAGGGGGGGGGGGCGGGGGGAGGAAAGACCGCAGTGTTTCAATAACCGTGTTAGAAAACTGTTACGAAACTAAAGATAAGTTCGCAACAGAACTAACCAATGTCAAGGCCTTGTTGACATACAGAAGCAGAATAAGGCAAAAAGGATTCTAAGGACAGCGGTACTAGAAGCGTAAAACGAATTCAAAAGTAAAATTTTGCCAACCGATAAGACTTAAAGTCGCCAGAACGTTGGTATGATGTAAAGTCTGAAAGGAGATTGAAGTGACCATTTCAGATGCTGAGTGACCATACTGAACCGAAACGGAAAATCTGTTTGTAACTGTTATTTCTTTATTTAGTTACGTGTTCCATAGTTCATTTGAACGAGTCTTGTGTCGAAATGATGTGAAAGAGTCAGTTTACAGGATATGTTCATATAATTGGTCATAACCATTAATGAACACATTATTACTTTTAGTTTTGCTCAAGCAGCCTTACTAGCAGATGATGAAATAACAGCAATCAAACAGGCTGAGATACTTGACGAATGTGCAGAGAAAGTTGATCTGCAAATATCTTTCCTAAAGTCTAAGTTCATCGCCACAAAAACTGACACCCAAAATTTAACTATCAAATACGCTTATATCAATAGAGTCCTATATTTTAAGTACTTAGGTGAAGTGCTTGAACCTACGGGGCGAGAGAAAACAGAACATAGCATTCGCCTCCAAAAACTACAGAGAGGCGTACAATAAAAAATGCATGTCCAGAAACACTAAAATTAGGCACTATAATACAGTATTAAAACCTGAAGTCCTGTATGCCAGTGAGACCCTGACAGTCCACATACAAGGTGACCTAGAAAACTTTTTAAGGGGGAACGTAAAATCATCAGAAAGATACTAAGGCCAAATAATATAGAAGAGGGCTATAGACTACAATATCGTCAAACAACTGAGAAATTGTCCAACCTTGCAGAAAACATTAGAACAAAGTGATTAAAATTTTATGGGCACGTCTCTAGGCTTCCCAAAACAAGACTTATGCACAAAATTCTTAAATACATAGAAGGACTTAAAACTATACCATGGATACAAGAGGTCAAAAAGGACCTACAAAAAGCTCAGATAAATTATACAGATATTTTGGACAGAAAGGTATTTAAGCAGAAAGTTGACAGATGGGAAGTTAAGTTAAAGAATGAAGCTCCGAAGAAATTTTTGGATATAGTAACTGGGTAATTTTCCCAACCCCCACCAAAAAATTCAAAATATTAAGTGTCATGTAATATTTTGTGTAATGTAATATCTTGTATAGACGCCTTTTATTAACCTGACACGTTCCACATCATTACGAAATGTCGTATTCATGATCTATGCAACAAGTACTAAAAAAAAGCATTAACAAAATGGACAGAGGAACGGAAGAGACCCGATGCAGAAAAAATGAGAGCAGTATGGAAAAAA
Source organism: Schistocerca serialis cubense (assembly GCF_023864345.2). Classification (NCBI taxonomy): domain Eukaryota; kingdom Metazoa; phylum Arthropoda; class Insecta; order Orthoptera; family Acrididae; genus Schistocerca; species Schistocerca serialis. The sequence goes on from NC_064644.1 coordinate 10,277,127, forward strand.
AGGAAAAATAATCAAGAAGCTTTGCGTGATCCAACAAAGTCTAATCGCACATAATAATTTAAAAAAATATGTTCTCACTGGCTACCAGTTTCTAAATAAAAATTCATCAGTGGAATGGAAGTTGTCCGAGAACAATGATTTTAAATTAGATTTAAAACTTGCTTCGCTACGTGACAGACATTTTGTGTTATTGGACAAACGATAAAATTTTTTTGTTGCTGCCTACTGAACTCGTTTCTCAGCCACCGACAGCTTTAATAACAGGTAATGAAGGTCATTTTTCCCTCCATTGTTATAGGAATGTTGTGGGCTTTCAAGGACAAAAAATGAAATCATGTGGCTCTCAGCTACGTTCCCTCTGACACAGAGTTGAAATGTTAAAAGTTTTGGCTGGTTTCGTTGTCTAGGGGCTGTGATACGTAGTTGCCGCATTACAAGCCAAATACTGCTGAGTCTACAGTATACAATATGAACAGAGACATGAATCGAATGGTCCAAGGTTCCTATCACTCGGAAATGGCGAATTTTTAACGTACGTAGACATTTATAAATGAAAGGTTGCAATTAAATAAATTCTGCAGGTACTATTTTAACTTCTTGAAATGATGAGTACTTTAAGTATCTTTAAGAATGCCCTTTACTACGGTAAAGCACTTTTTGGTGTCGATGGGCCAGCAATTAAATAAAATATAAGTTGAATAACAGGGAAACAATAGATTCCTGCTTCACGTAATTAGTTATGAACAACAACATAGCTCGCGAGATGTTCACTTCTAAACGCACACTACGTCTTCACTGCAGAAGCCACGGAAATCTCACAAGTGCACACGTCGGCACTACGAAGTATATCTGTGTCCTGCGACCACACGCAAACTGCTCATCACTCTCCGAGTCTTTCCCGCGACCGTGCGTCCGTCGCGCCGTAGTGTCCAAAACTCTCTCCCGTGTCCTCTCCCGTACTGTGCCTCGCGCCGTACTGTTCACCACTGCCCCTCCATTCACTTCGGTAGTCGCCTCCCTTAGTAACGAGCGTTGTGATTGGCGATAGCGCTCCTGTCATGTCTCCAAGCCAAATAACACTCACAAACATTTTGAAACACATTCGAAATACTGGATTTACATTTAAATAAGTTGAAATTAAATACATATTCCTATGGCTGGACCATAAACACGCTCTAACACACATTTTTAAATACGAAAACAATTAAATAAACGCATATCAAAAGAATAGAAACAAACTAGGCCTGTAGCCTAATTTCTCTGTGCTTTTTAAACGCAGTAAATTGTTGTTGTTGTTGTTGTGGTCTTCAGTCCTGAGACTGGTTTGATGCAGCTCTCCATGCTACTCTATCCTGTGCAAGCTTCTTCATCTCCCAGTACCTACTGCAACCTACATCCTTCTGAATCTGCTAGGTGTATTCATCTCTTGGTCTCCCTCTACGATTTTTACCCTCCACGCTGCCCTCCAATGCTAAATTTCTGATCCCTTGATGCCTCATAACATGTCCTACCAACCGATCCCTTCTTCTAGTCAAGTTGTGCCACAAACTTCTCTTCTCCCCAATCCTATTCAATACCTCCTCATTAGTTACGTGATCTACCCACCTTATCTTCAGCATTCTTCTGTAGCACCACATTTCGAAAGCTTCTATTCTCCTCTTGTCCAAACTGGTTATCGTCCATGTTTCACTTCCATACATGGCTACACTCCATACAAATACTTTCAGAAACGACTTCCTGACACTTAAATCTACACTCGATGTTAACAAATTTCTCTTCTTCAGAAACGCTTTCCTTGCCATTGCCAGTCTACATTTTATATCCTCTCTACATCGACCATCATCAGTTATTTTACTCCCTAAATAGCAAAACTCCTTTACTACTTTAAGTGCCTGATTTCCTAATCTGATTTCCTCAGCATCACCCGATTTAATTTGACTACATTCCATTATCCTCGTTTTGCTTTTGTTGATGTTCATCTTATATCCTTTCAAGACACTGTCCATTCCGTTCAACTGCTCTTCCAAGTCTTTTGCTGTCTCTGACAGAATTACAATGTCATCGGCGAACCTCAAAGTTTTTACTTCTTCTCCATGAATTTTAATGCCTACTCCGAATTTTTCTTTTGTTTCCTTTACTGCTTGCTCAATATACAGATTGAATAACATCGGGGAGAGGCCACAACCCTGTCTCACTCCTTTCCCAACCACTGCTTCCATTTCATGCCCCTCGACTCTTATAACTGCCATCTGGTTTCTGTACAAATTGTAAATAGCCTTTCGCTCCCTGTATTTTACCCCTGCCACCTTCAGAATTTGAAAGAGAGTGTTCCAGTTAACATTGTCAAAAGCTTTCCCTAAGTCTAGAAATGCTAGAAACGTAGGTTTGCCTTTTCTTAATCTTTCTTCTAAGATAAGTCGCAAGGTTAGTATTGCCTCACGTGTTCCAACATTTCTACGGAATCCAAACTGATCTTCCCCGAGGTCCGCTTCTACCAGTTTTTCCATTCGTCTGTAAAGAATTCGCGTTAGTATTCTGCAGCTGTGACTTATTAAACTGATAGTTCGGTAATTTTCACATCTGTCGACACCTGCTTTCTTTGGGATTGGAATTATTATATTGTTCTTGAAGTCTGAGGGTATTTCGCCTGTCTCATACATCTTGCTCACCAGATGGTAGAGTTTTGTCAGGACTGGCTCTCCCAAGGCCGTCAGTAGTTCTAATGGAATGTTGTCTACTCCCGGGGCCTTGTTTCGACTCAGGTCTTTCAGTGTCCTGTCAAACTCTTCACGCAGTATCAAATCTCCCATTTCATCTTCATCTACGTCCTCTTCCATTTCCATAATACTGTACTCAAGTACATCGACCTTTTATAGAGCCTCTATATACTCTTTCCACCTTCCTGATTTCAGTTCTTTGCCTAGAACTGGGTTTCCATCTGTGCTCTTTATATTCATGCAAGTGGTTCTCTTCTCTCCAAAGGTCTCTTTAGTTTTCCTGCAGGCACTATCTATCTCACCCCTCATGGGATAAGGCGCTAAATCCTTACATTTGTCCTCTAGCCATCCCTGCTTAGCCATTTTGCACTTCCTGTCGATCTCATTTTTGAGACGTTTGTATTCCTTTTTGCCTGTTCACTTGCTGCATTTTTATATTTTCTCCTTTCATCAATTATATTCAATATCTCTTCTGTTACCCAAGGATTTCTACTAGCCCTCGTCTTTTTACCTACTTGATCCTCTGCTTCCTTCACTATTTCATTCCTGAAAGCTACCCATTCTTCTTCTACTGTATTTCCTCCCCCCATTTTTGTCAATTGTTCCCTTATGCTCTCCCTGAAACTCTGTACAACCTCTGGTTTAGTCAGTTTATCCAGGTCCCATATCCTTAAATTCCCACCTTTGTGCAGTTTCTTCAGTTTTAGTCTGCAGTTCATAACCAATAGATTGTGGTCAGAGTCCACATCTGCCCCTGGAAATGTCTTACAATTTAAAACCTGGTTCCTAAATCTCTGTCTTACCATTGTATAATCTATCTGATACCTTCTAGTATTCTAGGATTCTTCCATGTATACAACCTTCTTTTATCATTCATCATTTATCATTCTAATATGGGAGGAATGTAGTGGGGACCCGATACTATCTCACTGGGCAAACTCTATGATTATTTTAGAGGCAAAGTTCAATTCAACCAAAATTAATACTTAGCTGTGCTTGGAATAAATTATTTTTTGTTCCTTCAAAGCAAATTACTCAACACTGAACTCGATTAACCTCAACAAAATCATTAATGATGCCAATCAAGGCGAAATTATCTTTCAAAAAAGTTTAATTTCTGTGCCTTTTTCGTCACCTGTGAAGCAGGTATTTTAGACAGTAACATTTACACTCTCTGGCACAGAATTTGCACGTTACTTACACAAAATAAATCACTAGTTTTTTTAGAAACAGGATACTCATTTTTCTGCACACTTAGGTGAGGATCCTGCATCGGTTCATGATTCGGATAAAGTTAGGGTTCAGAACACAAGTTTCTAACACCTGGATTATTGTTGAAAACACTCACACACATTAACAGGTCCACAGTATGACACATATCTGTATGCATGAAGTTGGTGGAGCAGTGGCGAAGTAGTGGTGGCAAGCGACGTGGCGGATAACTGTACTCACTGCTCTTGATGTTTGGGTGCTCTTTACAAATTCTTCTTGGCGACGGGTTTTCATCGTGTCAGAGCCATTCCGTATTGCCGAGAGTACTATGCAACAACCAAATCCACATCCGAGGCAAATTTCCATGCAGAACGGCTTCCAAATTCCTCCCTCGGCACCTTCGATGTACACCGTACAACGGCTAGCCACTGATTGCGTACCGTTCCCACGAAGTAGCCGCCCAGTTGGACCGCCAAAACCACCTTTTACATCGCGCCAAGCCACTTCCGGTGAGGAGTGGCTTCCCTACAGCTTTTACATTTCACAATGCAAGGTGCCTAAGCATGAACCAGTTTCCAATATACAAATTTTCCTTTACAAACGTACGTATATTATAAAATTTCATCATTTTTTAAACATCATTTAGTTTTTTTTTTCATATATACATTACAAACTTTAAATTTCCTGTCACAAATCAATGACTTTAACTAACAAAGAACAAACACTTCAGAATCACAGACACATAGTTACATAGTACAAACCCACTTCTAATCGATATTGGTGTTACAGTCCGTTTTACGTATTTTATGTTCGTTACAAGATTTGATGGGCACACCAAGAGCTTAAAATCGTGCACGGGGGATAACTCGTGTTCATTCTGCGCCGGATGCTTATGGAGGTAACTGCTACGTCGGAGAGGTGTTAGTGTGGATAGAACTTGTAAAGTGATATATTTTTGGGGCAGGCGGCTACACAAACACTCTAAAATTCGGCTGCATGTAGTGGAATTTCGGGCGGAATGGAACTGAACAATCTGTGAGCCACTTGGAACTCTTAACTTTCAGCTATTGTTAAGCGATGGATCATTTTGAATTCCGATTCGTTTTGGATGGATTTTGGAATTATTACTGGTTAGTCTGTTGGACTCTATTTCCGATTACAAGAATTTTGATATGCTAATCGCTGTATTGTAACTTCATTATTTTGTGAGCTGGAGATTATTTTGTGAAGAGTTTTTCACGAACCAGTGATATTTAACTTGCATTTACGGAATCTGCTTCCACTTAAATAGGTAGCAATGCAATATTTACTGCAGTTCATTATTAGTATTCTTTTATTTCATGCTGAAACACTTATTTGTCAGACAGCTGTTTTAATTTCTTACTTGTGTTATTTTTGCTGATTGAATAAATCATCGGTTTGTTCAGTGCAAACCCTAAGGTGTTGTCTACAATGAAGTATTCGAAAGAGTACAACGATTTTCATCACTTTATTAATATTTTATTTATTTCATCTTCTATTTTATTTTCACTGCGTGATTTTCTGATGCCTGGATAATTTACACTGGAGGATGAGAAGTTAAATAAGTTCTTCAGCGAGTTGTGCTGCTGGGCACAGTGCAGATGTTGGACGACTCGACCCTATGACGATACGATGTGTACCATCACATTTGTATGTCGCAACTGGTTTTCTCAACTGGATTATGGTTTGGTGATGCAGTGTAGCAGTATACGCCGGTAGCTTCGGATGATGATGTCGTTGCGCCAGCATTTAACTTTGTATGGGTCGTCTGCTGCGGAACCCATTTTGAACAACATGCACTGAACGGTGTGTTCCGGAACACTTTTGCCCGCACCAGCATTTTACTGCCTCAGACCACACCGCGTCCTCCATTACAGAGTAGAGAAGCGCCCCAATATCCAAGTATTGTGACGAGGCGTGGACGTCCAACACCTTGTCGCCTATTCGTGGTTTGATTGTCCTTCAACAACTTTCCATAGGTGCTCATTGTAGTAGCAAACGAACTGTAGACCAGCTTTGTTGTTTCCGACAGGCTTGTTCCTATCCTCCAGGTCATAACAGTCTGATCCCAGGCGCCAAGCCGTAACAATCTGCCCTTTGTCCATAGTTGCTTACATTAGCGGATTTCCCCATTTGCGGCGCTTACCCTCTAGAATGACTGTTCATTTGTCTCTGCTCCGCTTTTATACACTAAAGAGCCAAAGAAACAGGTACACCTGCCTAACATCGTGTACGGCCCCCGATAGCACACAGAAGCGCCGCACCACGGCGAGGCATTGACTTAACAAATGACTAAAGTAGTGCTGGAGGGAACTTGTAACCTCCCCCTCACTTATCGACCTTAATGACAGTGAAAAATTAAACTGCGTGTACCTAATGGAAATTTGGGAAAAGCAATCGTCACCGAAGTTAATCTGTCGGTAAAGAGGGAGGAAAGGGTTACATCTAAATGAAAGGAAAAAAGCAAATGAAATTGGTGGACATTAATTTTGAAAAGGGGTAAAGTTAATAAAGAAAGTAAATGTGCGGCCCTTACGTTAACAATTAACTAGCGGTAATTAGATATTTGAGATTTGGGGGAAATTACGGTCGCCAGTCCTAAGGACAATTACTATAGTAACTGAAAAAGAAAGGTTATTACACATATAATTAGCACTAGAAGCGTGGCAACTGGAGGTTGACACGTGTAGTGTGAAAACTGAAAGTTTGTCAGAAGTAATAAATTTCGCTACACTCTGACTTAATTTAGCAAAAGAATTAACAAAGCCGGAAAATCGAAAGTTAATTTAGTGACTGAAGTTAATAGTGAGCTTTCTTTCTGAAGCACATCGAAATTCAGTAAAATACGGTTAGTCTTGGACTACCTCAACAATCATTTCAAAAGCTACTTGAATCTACGCAATTTAGAAATAAGAGATTTTACTTTGAACTTGAATTAAATGATTCTGAACAATTATCAATGGTAAAATTTAGTACGTACCAAGCTGAGCTGCAGTCACAGGTAAGCTAAAATACGGTAACAAAACTCGCACTCTTAATTTGTGCTGGTGTAATCTAAATATTGTAGCCAGCTATGAATACTTAAAGTGAACTTTGAAATTAAAGCAGTGAAATGGAATTATGCTGGCGTTTGAATTTCAACGACACTCGGATTCATTTCGGAAAAGGAAGGGACCCTGCTTGGTAATGCAATTGGGACAATGAGCAACAAAAGTTCATGCTAAGTTGCTGTAATTTTGCGAGGCAAATGGAACAGTTTGAAAAGCTGAGGTCTGCCATACAGTTCTGAAACTTTACGTGCTTTTAGTCTTCCTTGTTGGTTGATTGAAGGTTTGAAGTCGTCGATCGAGGAGGTGGCGACAGTCACTCATTGTCGGCCGTCGCTGTTGCAGAAGCTGGATGTTGGCGCGCCTTCTTCTCAACACGGTCACCAGACGAAACGGGCTCTTGATGTGCGCCAGCTAATGCTTCCCGTCCGCGACACCATGTCAGAAACTATTATCGCAAGTCGAGCGCAATTACATGCTGCCAAACCCCGAAAGTGCGGCAACTCGCGGGAGCTACACACAACACACCTGCTCCACTGCACCACCCCAGCCAGACTCTCTCATGCTCTGCCCGCGCTCCACGCGGCAGAGTTAACACTACCCAAAGATCCTACACACTTTGATGCTTCACACGACCTATCGATGTAATCGTTCGATAGCAGTTTTCCCTAGGCAAGACCCAGCGTAAAAATACAAATAATATTTACGAAACAAACCAATTATACATCGACATAAGTGCATAAATATATATATACAAACAGTAAAACAATTACAATATATAAAGAGACAGAAATGTCATATCTTGAGGTAACAAAACAAGGAAAAAAACAATAGTACAATAGATGGAGATAGGAGGATATGCATTTCCGGCGTTACAAACTGACACCATGAATCCTGCAGGGATGTCCATAAATCCGTAAGAGTACGAAGTGGTGGAGATCTCTTCTGAACAGCACGTTGCAAGGCATACCAGATATGCTCAATAATGTTCATGTCTGGGCAGTTTGGTGGGCAGCGGAAGCGTTTGAACTCAGAAGAGTGTTCCTGGAGCCTCTCTGTAGCAATTCAGAACGTGTGGGGTGTCGCATTGGACTGCTGGAATTGCCCAAGTGCGTCGGAAGGTAAAATGGACGTGAATAGATGCAGGTGATCATACAGAATGCTTACGTACGTGTCTCCTGTCAGAGTCGTATCTAGACGTATCATGGGTCCCATATCACTCCAACTGCGCCCGGCCCACACCATTACAGAGCCTCCACCAGCTTAAGAGTGCCCTGCTGATATGCAGGGTCCGTGGATTCATGATATTGTATCTATATCCGTACACGTCCATCGGCTGGATACAATTGGAAACGAGACTCGTCCTACCAGGCAACATGTTCCCAGTCATGTACAGTCCAATATGGGCGTTGAGGGGCCCAGGCGAGGCGTAAAGCTTTGTGTCGTGCAATCATCAAGGGTACACGAGTGGGCCTTCGGCTCTGAAAGCCCATATCGATGACATTTCGTTGAATGGTTCGCACGCTGGCACTAGTGGATGGCCCAGGACTGAAATCTGCAGCAATTTGCGGAAGAGTAGCACTTTTGTCACGTTGAACGATTCTCTTCAGTCGCCGTTCGTCCCGTTCTTGCAGGATCGTTTTCCGGCAGCAGCGATGTCGGAGAGTTGATGTTTCACCCGATTCCTGATATTACATATGGGGAAATCGGTACGTCATCGCTAGCCCAGAGATACTGTGTCCCATCACTCGTGCGCCGACTATAACACCACGCTCAATCTCACTTAAATCTTGATAACCTGTCATTGTAGCAGCAATAATCGATCTAAGAACTGCGCCAGACACTTGTTGTATTATATAGACGTTAGCTGCTGGAGCGCTGTATTCTGCTTTTTTGCATATCTCTGTATCTGAATACGCATGCCTATACCACTTTCTTTGGCACTTCAGGGTGTTTTCCTTACGTACTTCCAATGCCGTTACATGACAATTCATCTCGTGATAGGCAGTGGTCGTACTCTTTCGTCTAAACGCTGTAAGTAAATAAATCGTCCCGGGAGTACATATGTGAAAGGAATTGGCTATTGGTAGTCGTGCACTACACAGCAGGTGTAAGAAATGACAGCATTTTATCCTGAAACAGCTGAAATGACTTATTAGCAAACCAAAATTTGCCATATATCGGCTGCCGCGGTGGCCGAGCAGTTCTAGGCGCTCAGTTCGGAACCGCGCAACTGCTACAGTCTCAGGTTCGAATCCTGGCTCGGGCATGGATGTGTGTGACGTCCTTAGGTTAGTTAGGTTGAAGTAGTTCTAAGTTATAGGGGTCTGATGACCTCCTATGTTAAGTCCCATAGTGCTCAGAGCCATTTGAACCATGTGAACCTTATATCATTTCTTCGAATTCTCGCTTCACTGACCATAACTCTGCCGAATATCGCATTAATGGAACACATCGCCGGTGGTGGATGAAACATATTGATATATGAGCAGTGATGATGCAACGAATTTGGTTACAAAAGCGCTTCTAGTTTGACGTCAACGTGAAAACAAGTGAACAAAGACGGTACAATAACTGCTAGTTCTAAATTAGAACGGTGCATATAACAGTGATATTACCACCATGTCGTTGAAATGTCAGAATATTGTTTGACGGATCATAAACAAATCCTGAAATACGGACAAACAACTTTGCATGTGTAAACCGGCGTTCTTACATAGAATTCAGTTATAAATGCTCGGCGAGAAATTTAGGAAGATACAGGTTGTTTCAGACCTTCACCGTTGGTCGAAGTTTGCGGAGAGAGCACATGTTCCAAGATGCTACTCCATGTGGGTGTAAGATGAATGTGCGCAACGGAAAATAATAAACGCTAAAATGAAGATTTGGCCCTGACAGACTACCCCCTGCAGCAGATCTTAGGATATCTTAATTCTATAAATTACAATCTAAACATAAATGAATGATGAAGGCAACTAATCCTACTAAATGCTTATATATTTATTGTCCTTTATATTAAAAAATTTGCAGTTCCTAAGTGAAATTACTAATCATTTGCCCAACTCGGCCCCTTATTATGACTGTGCGGTGTACTATCAGCAACACGAAATGACTGACATCATCTACGTACCAAACACTAGAAGACACTACTTTCAAAGGTGATCTACGGAGGCGTGGAACCTCAGTGGAAATAAACAAACGTGATCACAGCTGTTTAGCTTTTATAGCCCTAATAAGCCGAGGCAATTTGCGATATCACCGTGTGTACTGCGTCTGGTGCGTCGAAGTGATGGTTCTCGTACTCGTCTGCGACGATGGAAGAACTCCAGCCACAAATGAACTCTTTCAAACACTAGGACGGCAGAACGCGGTCCTCTGACTAATATACTCTAATACTGTCTTCTCCCCTCTGTGTTCTACATACGAGAAACGTGAACTCCCAGCCACAAGGACAGAGTTCAGATAACGTCTCAACGTAAGTATAGGCAGAGGAAGTGCTCTCAATTACTGAACGGTGCATACTCAACGACGACTTCCAACCCGGAGGTGAAGTCCACAATCTTATAGGTTCGCAAACAGTACAGTTCCCAACTGTTCTAACTGTAAACTCTACTGAGAGCAAAGACAGCAAGTCCGTCTGTCCCAATAAAGCTGATACCGAGCGACGGTCACACACGGGCGCTCACAACGGAAGACCTCGTCTCTCCAGCGCTGGCTTCCCAGCAAGGCTTGGCTCCCCACCATCGTAATTCCGAAAACGAATCATATTACCGAAACCACGGAATATTCTCCCTCTCTACAGATTCTTCCGAACGCCGACCAACCAAATTTTAGTCTTTTGTCGTCCAGAGCGGAAAGTTTGCGAGGAAAAACCTATACCCGTGCAATGGTACGCTTCTGAGTAAAAATCCTTGGAAGTAACCCAGCCTGCGTGGTTTCCCAGGTGCCGCTTCTTCGTTCCTATCACCTGTGCCGAAGATTTGCAAAGTTCGGAAGGATTATCCGGTTATCCTTCCAGCCCCTACTACAACAGCGGCCGGTCACGACTCTATTGTGCCCCAGCAGTCAGGTGTTACAATGTACGTCTTGCTGCTTCCTGTGTTTAAGCAGGACCAACACACCTGTGTGGGCCTTCCAGCCAGGGCTTGAGTTCCGTCCGCCATTTCATCTCCACTGACGTTCCAACCTCTACTAGTACAGGCAATCATTCATTACGCCGTTTTTATAATAAAAACACTCCTTCACCTTTCGTGCAATAAGCGTTAGCAATTATTTACTAGGCGTACTTGACAATGTCAGTCTCCATTAAATATTCATATATACGACGTACAACCTATCAAATGATATCTAATTGTGGTTGTAGTTCATTGCAAAGTATGTGGATGAGTGCTTGTCAGGTGCGAAATTATAGCCACCTTACGATGTATTCGCAGGTATGATGACCTATGATAAGTTTTGGGTGTCGATGAGGCTGATGTGTTACAGAAAAGCTGGAAGAGTCACAGAATTACTCACGAGGGAAACTGGCCGTCGGACTCCCCTCCAATTTAGTGGTAAGATGGTCCAGTGTACAGCCCCCCAAAAACTGAACACAGTTCAAGCATGAAAACAGGAAGAAGGTCTACTGAACTGTAAAAAAAAAAAAAAAAAAGCAAAATAGAAACAGTGTACGGTCCAAGCTCACGATGTGCAACATGGTTGCGTGGTCACGGTGTTAAACTGCAATGTACGCTGCGACACACACACACACTCGCACCCCGCCTCCAGGGTGGGTTGGTCTTAACGATCGTCCGCTAACGTGCGGCAGCACTTTAAAGGTCACCATTCACAAACAATGGCGCAGAGCCGAGCGCTCCATTACGCACCGTTTACTTGCCGTGCTTAATGCCAGTATCCCTCTCCCTCTCTTCGCTGGTCCCGGTCGGTAGTATCAGACCTGCGTTTGCACACATCGCGGCCTTCTTTGTGGAAGCGCCGAACTCCCACGAACGCCCCCTACCGCTGGCGGAGGATTTCTACGTCCTTTTCGTGCGTCGTGTCGCCTGTAATGTGGCAGAATGCAAATTCCCGTCGTCGGGGTGGACTGTGATTTGGCGGCAGATTCAGCACAGCTTCTTTCCCTCGCATCTCAGACCCACTTGGCATTTCGCGACCTGTGGGAAGTACCCAACCGACCAGCGGCTCCATACCACAGAACTGGCGGACTCTTCTCTCTGCACCGTCTGCCTGTATGTCGACGATGACCATCACCCATTCAACTGTGTAGCCGTTGCGGATGTCTGGTTGTTGTCAAGACGCGAGTGAGGAGCACCTCCATACAGATGCACCAAAGTCCAGCCCTTTATCCAGAGAACTGCACGAGACTTTGTTGGAGGAAAATATTCCACCGCTGGGTAAAGAAAGGATTCGGAGTCAATAACATGCGGCGGCACTCGTAGAAAACATGAGACCATTTTGCTTCAGTATACCTGCTTCACCGGCCGCTGTGGCCGAGCGTTTCTAGGCGCTTCAGTCCGGAACCGCGCTGCTGCTCCGGTCGCAGGTTCGAATCCTGCCTCGGGCATGGATGTGTGTGCTGTCCTTAGGTTAGTTAGGATTAAGTAGTTCTAAGTTCTAGGGGACTGATGACCTCAGAGCAGTTACGTCCCATAGTGCTCAGAGCCATTTTGAACGCCTGCTTCCTGTTTTCTTTCATGTTCAGTTTATGACGAGCTAGCCACTGGTCCATCTTACCACGAAATCTGAGGGGGCTGTGGTGGGACTTTCATTACAAGAACGTCGGCGTCGTGGTTGCGTAGTCATTGTGTTGGACTGCAGTGCAGGAGATCCGTGTTCAATTCTCTATCGTGCTCCTTTTTTTCACAAATTTATGAGCTATCCGTCTGGTCATTGAGTGTCTGTTCTTCATCTATAATCTTGGCAATTGTCATACTATACGCTGGTTATCGAATATGAGTCATGTGGTAAGAGTATACGAGTATTACAGTCGCAACTAAATGGGACGAACAGTGAGAGCAGGCGAGATGCCACGTAGACCTCTCACAGAAATGAAAACTACAAACACATGGATGTGAACTATGTTACAACAAAGGAATTCAAGGGTCATGGCTTCCAAAACTGGGCGCGAGATCCACAACATGTGATACTTCAAAATAGTTCAAATGGCTCTGAGCACTATGGGACTCAACTGCTGAGGTAATTAGTCCCCTAGAACTTAGAACTAGTTAAACCTAACTAACCTAAGGACATCACAAACATCCATGCCCGAGGCAGGATTCGAACCTACGACCGTAGCGGTCTTGTGGTTCCAGACTGCAGCGCCTTGAACCGCACGGGCACTCCGGCCGGCAACAAGAGTGGTGCAGAGTCAGATGGGAGAACGTGTTCTGGGTTTCCTGCAGACAAAATTCTACTCGCTTAGAGATAACAGGTGCACCATAGTATGGGAGTGAAATGGCGCGGTGGCTGGAGATGTATTGTAAAACTGGAAGTGCGCAGGACAGTACGAAACTTGTGAGCAAAACGACGGTATTGTACACCGATTCACCGTGAAATTCAGGCGGTATGTGGACCAAATGTAATGTCACGTTCAACCGTAGTGAGATGCTGACAATTTGCAAGCCGTTGCTCGCTTTTATCATAAATATACGTGTGCATGGAGCTACTTATATGTCACCACAATAAAATAAAATCAGTGAATAGTAGAGGGTGAACAGTGACGTATTTACGTTTTCAAAATAATGCTAAGCTTTATTAAACCTTTAGGAGCTACAGCTGGCTGAGAAATCTTACACAAAAATAACAAACACAAATCAGGTAAGGAAAGGTTTTTGATAGGCTAAGCACACATTCGGGTGGGGGCTATACAAATTCTCCCCTGGATGAATCCCTTTTACAGCCCAATCTGACTTTGTTTACATGAACCCACAGTGAGGCCCAGCTCTATTCAGCTATACGACAACCTGTGGTTCACCTGAGAACAGTGGGCTGTGAATATGATTTAACAAGCCTACGCTGGTGCAGCAGTACTTTACCCTTCCACCTCGATTCAGGCGGCAGCAGAAAACGGCGCGCTGTGGCTGAGGAGTGGTCGCTGCGGCAGCTGTAATGTTCTGATGCGTCCACGAAAGTATGCGAGCTAGGTGGTCTGGCGTTCTGACCATCAAAACGCTGGGAACTTCCCTATCAGAGGCCTGAAATCCTGGCAGATGTCACTGTGAGGTGGGTTTACCCATACGCTAGACTGGCCAACCACAGGTACGTCGGTGCGTGCTAGAATCGTCAAACGTCAGACGGACGACTCAGGTCGAATAAGTTCATCCTCGTGACACACGATATGTCAGAAATGATATGCAGTCCCAATGTCGGTACGGCTGGAAGCTGCCTCTGGCTCTTACTCCACAACAAGACACAGACCACACAAGTCTCACCCACTAGGGAAAGACCTGAAGTTCTCCACGAGGGGAGCACCCGAAGACGAAGTCCTCAAACAATCACCAGCACTTTCCACCAAGCCTAGGTACAGGAGCCGAATTAACCAAACGAACCCCCCCCCCCCCCCCCCCCACAATGCACAAATCAGTCAAACTATTATGTACACACTGAATCTCCCCTCTTGACTGTTCTGTTGGCCTGGTAGCCAATCCACACACAGCACTAGGGTTCCCACGCTGGGGGAACAAGCTCCTAGTTGGCATTTCCTGAGAGGAGCCAATCAGCGATTCCAAATCTGTCTTGTCTGAAAAAAGAAGATTTTGGACTAGGGAGGCGTCGTTCTTACAGTAAGCATGGCCATGTTTTGGCAATAAACATATACCTACACGGGGCCACAGTCTCTCATTCATGGAGTCATTTAATCTTTCAGGGCCGACAATTTTCAGTTTCTGAATGAAGACACGTATGCCACCCACTCTGTCTGTATAGTCCCAGCTTCTAACATGAGAATGCACAGAGTTTTATGAGCTTCCCACATTTTAGACGAAACATCAGTGTACAGCAGTCTCTCTTAAATGGCATCCTCCACCCACTTTTAGCCATCCTGTTGTCTTGTGTGTCGGACTGGCGTCTGGCCCACGTAAAATGTTTTGCGAATCGGCGTCCGTCTGTCTGACCCTAACCGAAAGAAGAAGAGGGCCTTAACCGCTAGTCCCTCTGCAGGTAAGAAGCGCTGGGCACTGTTCCTCAGAACCACTCGCACGACCAGTTCTCCGCACTCAGTACTTATGGCCCCCAATTCACCTTGTTCCCAGTTCTCAGGCGCGGAGGCTGGGGGGATTACACATACAGTTACAAGAAAACTCTGACCACAACTTCTTCATGTACAAAACGTCATTAATCGCACACAGCAAACGTAGTACTAGGGAACACTGAGATCATGTAATGAAATATGAATCGTAAAGTGACTGGCAATGTTGATAAAGTGAGAGAGTGGAGTGCCACATCTCAGAGTATTTGATCAAAGCCACACTGGTCGGAAAAAAAGGCCATCGACGTCGACCACAGGTGACAGTGTCCAGGCAATCAAGGAACTCATCCGCAGCAATCGCAGATTTTGTGACAATGAGGGCGTTTACAGGGCAATGCCCCGACCACTGCTTGCTTGGTGACTATTTCCAAAAATAGTGTCGTGTATCTGTGTCACTGTGAAGTGTAGCGGAGCATTCAATAAAACGTACTTGGCATGCCATAACAATGCCTAACTTACTTTTAAAAGTCCCGTCGCAATATTGGCGGATGCAAATGCATTCTGTGTCGTCGATCGCCAAAGTGACATGTTAACAAATATCCTGCACCAGGTTGGATACAACACCATTTTAGACTAGTTTAACAAACATCAGACATGATCACCCCGTGCACAACATAACTCCCAAACCAGATACATGAAGGTCGCACCTTAATGTAAGCAGCACTGTGGTTTTATTGGATTATCTGTCGCCCTTTTAATGTGATTTAGTAATCACGGTAACGCATTCGTCATTTTATCGAGTATATTTCATTTCCGAACAAACGTAGCCATCCATCACCCGCAGGGCTGCAGGGAACACACAGACCGTTGCAAAATGTGTAGAAACAAACCGCCACAGGCGCAATATTTTATGCTTTCTTACTACTTTCCCTCATCAGATACAAGAATCTTTAAATTCTCGCTGCCTTGCGGCAGTTCGATAGATACTGGATGATCCAGCTCACACAACTTTGTGTTGACTTCGATGCAGAGAGAAACATCAGACATTCAACGGGTTAAGATTAATTTACTCAGATCAACGGCAGCTGAGCTCTGCGGCTGTGAATTGGGTTACTTGAAGACATACAGCAACCATCCACTTTGTTGGGAAGCTTTATTTCATGTATTTCGGGCGTTCACCTTTTAATATATGTACTTTTTCACCATTGACTACTAAGCTCCCCTGTGCAAATTAACATTTCGTTTTACTACCACGTTATAGGAGTTGTCTGCTTACGTCTAATTAGTATATAGATGCACTTACTTTTCTTCTAGAATTAGCTCATTTTGGCGTCTTTTGTATCCAAAGCACACAAAAAAAGTTAGTGCGAGTGATTTAAATCCAGGTATTCCATATTGAGGGAGAAACAACTTTTTTAATCACACGTATCTAGCATTTAATGGCAGTAATATCCAGTTTAGAAATAACTGGCTTCGGAAGTAGTTTTAACTTGATTTTAGCTGTAGCTTCCGATGTAAACAATTGCATTAGTCCATCACATGGCGAATGCTGTGCTGCATCAGTCTATCTGTGAATATAAAACTATTTGTATAATGGGTCAAAAAATCTGGAAAAGGAGCCTCAAATTATAGAACAAAGGAAGAACACCAACAGGGGGTGGACAAAAATATGGACCCATCCAAAGCAGAACACATTACTATCCCTAATACCGTGTAGGAAACTGGTTGGCACTCGTCTCGGAGTGGATATATACAGGTCCTGTATGGTTTTAAATGGACTCCTATACCATGCTTCCTGCAAAATAATGGCACGTTCAGGTATTGATTACAGAGGTGGATAGCGATCAAGCATCCTTCTCTCCAAAGTAGCCCACAAAGCCCAAATCCACTACTGGCCATTAAAATTGCTACACCACGAAGATGACGTGCTACAGACGCGAAATTTAACCGACAGGAAGAAGATGCTGTGATATGCAAATGATTAGCTTCTCAGAGTATTCACGCTAGGTTGGCACCGGTGGCGACATCTACAACGTGCTGACATGAAGGAAGTTTCCAACCGAATTTTCATCCACTAACAGCAGTTGACCGGCGTTACCTGGTGAAACGTTGTTGTGATGCCTCGTGTAAGGAGGAGAAATGCGTACCATCAAGTTTACAACTTCAATAAAGGTCGGATTGTAGCCTATCGCCATTGCGGTTTATCGTATCGCGACATTGCTGCTCGCGTTGGTCGAGATCCAATTACTGTTATCAGAGTATGGAATATGTGGGTTCAGGAGGGTAATACGGAACGCCGTGCTGGATCCCAACGGCCTCGTGTCACTAGCAGTCGAGATGACAGGCATCTTATCCGCATGGCTGTAACGGATCGTGCAGCCACGTCTCGATCCCTGAGTCAACAGATCTGCACGAACAGTTCGACGACGTTTGCAGCAGCATGGACTATCAGCTCGGAGACCATGGCTGCGGTTACCCCTGAGGCTGCATCACAGACAGGAGCGCCTGCGATGGTGTACTCAACGACGAACCTGGGTGCACGAACGGCAAAACGTCATTTTATCTGATGAATCCAGGTTCTGTTTACAGCATCATGATGGTCGGATCCATGTTTGGCGACATCGCGGCGAACGGACATTGGAAGCGTGTTTTTGTCATCGCCATACTGGCGTATCACCCGGCGTGATGGTATGGGGTGCCATTGGTTACACGTCACGGTCAGCTCTTGTTCGCATTGACGGCACTTTGAACAGTGGACGTTACATTTCAGATGTGTTACGACCCGCGGCTCTATCCTTCATTCGATCCCTGCGAAACCCTACATTTCAGCAGGATTATGCACGACCGCATGTTGCAGGTCCTGTACGGGCCTTTCTGGATACAGAAAATGTTCGACTGCTGCCCTGGCCAGCACATTCTCCAGATCTCTCACCAATTGAAAACATCTGGTCAATGGTAGTCGAGCAACTGGCTCGTCACAATACGCCAGTCACTACTCTTGATGAACTGTGGTATCGTGTTGAAGCTGCATGTGCAGCTGTACCTGTACACGCGATCCAAGCTCTGTTTAACTCAATGCCCAGGCGTATGAAGGCCGTTATTACGGCCAGAGGTGGTTGTTCTGGGTACTGATATCTCAGGATCTATGCACCCAAATTGCGTGAAAATGCAATCACATGTCAGTTCTAGTATAATATATTTGTCCAATGAATACCCGTTTATCATCTGCATTTCTTCTTGGTGTAGCAATTTTAATGGCCAGTAGTTTAATATTGCGATTTGGTGATTGTGGTGGCTAGGACGGGGCCAATAATCCGGAACTGTGCACACGAAACCAGCCCTGGACGGGGTCAGCGATGTTAGCAGGCGTCCACGCATCTAGGAACACAGTTTTACAATTGGGGTACAAATATTGTACGATGGGATAGACCTGATCAGCCAAAATCGTCACATAATCCTTGGGAATAATGTGACCTTGTGGAGTAACCATGAGGCCAACGGAATACGCAACATGGGTGCCTACATCATCACCGAGTTCCTGCCACGTTTCACTCTTACGTCAGCAGCAAGAAGTCTGGAACGTAGGCTTGGGTCGGCGCACGCCAGACCTGAACTCGGCCAGTGCAGTGTGGAACAAGACTCATATGACCAAACGACCTCTTCCGTTGTTCCATAGTGCAATATCACATTTTATTAGGGAAATAACAGTGTCAGATACTGTCCTATGTGTAGGAACCAAAGACGTTAATCCTTGCATAGGAAAAGCGAACATTATCATTGAGTTATGTCTGATTTTTATTATATCTCTTGTTGAATGTAATGTTAATGTCTCCGACTTTGTACTTGTTGTCATAAAGACGAAGAGAACTTACGATTGTGAATAGTACGTATTACAAATGAATAGTAAGAGCAAAAATTCTATTCAAGTAATAAATAAACGAGAGCTCATCTCTGATAAATAATCGGATGAGATTCGAACGTAAATATTACCCTTTCTAGTCACTCTACTTACTATAGAAAGTTTCAGCTACACTACGTCGTCGTAGGGTTGGAGACACGCTGGGGAGATTGGCGAGTGAACCTTCAAATAAACACGGCGACTTTCAACGGACTCCAGAACACGCAACAAGAAATTTGCCACAGCTCTTTGCCAACGTATTACCACACTACAAAACACCCATATGGCGGGTTTAGTTTCAATTGGCTCTTCAATACACCATTTGAAAACCAAGAATATATGGTAATCTTGTCCATGGCTTCCGGACCATGTTTTTCTATAATGGGCATTTGCGTCCATGCGGTTTTGAAATTTTAGCTTACCCTGTAATTCCCAGCATATATTTCGTGTTCCTTTGATGCTGACAGGGTTCGCAAGTGTGACATACAGTTCTGAACTGACTTTTGCACGCCGTCACCTTCTTATTTTTCGCCATAATCCTCTTCAGTGATTGTCAATACCAGTCAATACGCACTTTCGTCCGCGTTGTGACGTAGAGGATGAAGTATTTCCAATTTCCCTGTATCGATACAAATCTTCGATGGAGTGAATCTTGAAACGCCGAACACTTCGGATACCTTCCTTACCGAAGAAGCCTCGAGCACCATCAATTTGCCCGCGTCCAAAGTCACTTAGCTCCGGCATAAAGCACTGACGGCTACACCCGACACTGTTCTGACCACAACTGACAGTTGCAACATATTGGTGGCGTTGCGCAGATACCATTCGTGGTGAAATACGACAGCCCCACCTGCAGGCGTAACCAGCATCTGAGTTATGTTCAGGCATACATTTCTTGCGGTGTTCCCATATTTTCAGCGAACCCGTGTATCCACACTGTCTGATGAAAAGTTGATGGACACCGAGAAGTGGACATTAATATGTGGAGTGCCCATTCTTCAGCTTTATGATGGACTGATCTCTGATGGGACCATTTTCTGTGATGTATCTGCGTGCCTGTGGAGGAATGGCAGCCCTTTCTTCCTCACGAGTCCAAACCAGAGGAGGTAGTGATGTAGGTCGCTCTGGTCTTGATCGAAGCCGACGTTCTAACTCATCCCGAAGGCGTTTCAAGGGCTTCAGTTTGGGATTCTTGGCAAGCCGGCCCATTTCAGGAATGTTGATGTCCACAAACTATTGTCACACTGACGCTGCCTTTTGACAGATTTACTTCTCATGCTGATACTATCATCGTCTCTGAACTGTTCTTTTTCAGTTCGCAGTACTCAATGCTGTGAATTATGTTTGTATACTTCTGCAGGTAGCGTTTTCTTAGACGCGTTAATTGGGTTACACCCCAAACACAAAAAAACGCCTTCACACCGTAACACCACAGACTATCATACCAGCAGCGACGCAAGTGACACTTCTGAATATGGTACCGCATGAAAGCGAATACTAACGTTTACATTGGTTTGTATCATAGATTTCACAATAAGGAATGTATTTAGTGCCATAGAAGTCGACAATAACTAAAAAATGACATTACATTTGTCATTATTTAGTTTCCTATGGACTCTGGGAGACACAAAATGGTACACTACAGGATAGTTTATTTAGATTCTCTTGCAACATACAGACATTTGTTGAATAATTTCATTTTGCTGTAATAAAAAAACTGCTAGTACACACCAGGAGACCTGACTTTTGCAGAAATTCATCATGTATCTACCCAACAAAGTAGGGTTTTGTTCGCTACACTTTCAGCCAAATCACTAAATGGGGAACGTAGAAAACCTATATGGAATGTAACACCCACATTATTTAAAGAGTCAGATAAGTCACCACAACCGTAGTTTAAGGGCGAAATACACAGACGTGATAAATAAATCGTCAAAAGCAATAAAACTGTTGCCCAGCATACAAGATAGCAATCCCACCTTGCTCGCTAAATCTGAGCCACAAACGGCAAGCATCTTCAACTTGAAGCAAAAGTAATTACACGTACGAAAATACTCGTATACTACAAAGTTGAGCGAAGTATAAGAACGGGCGAATCATTAGACACCACAAAAAAAATTTTAGTGTCAAGAAAAGTGTCTATGATAATAAGAACAGACAACAAACGAAGTATATGGTTCTCATGCATGAAATATGTGTTGATATTCTCTTGCTTTCATCGGAATAAGCTGCAAATATATACTTATTCGATGGTATTTCTTCGTGTATGACTTGTAGCTTATGTTATTGAATCAGTGTGATTCGATTGTTTATTTCACGATAATTCATGTCTTTTGATGATTTACTAACGCATGGAATGCAAAAATATAACAACTATATCGTTAATTAACTAGAAATAATTAAAAAAACTTTATCTACATCATACTCGGCAAGCCACCTAATGGTGTGTGGCGGAGGGCACTTTATGTACCACTATCTGATCCCTCCAACCCCGTTCCACTCGCGAATAGTGCGTGACAAGAATGATTGTCGGTAAGTCTCTGTATTGGCTCTAATTTCTCAAATTATCTCCTCGTGCTCAATACGTGAGTAGCATGTGGGGGAAGTAATATGTTATCCGATTCCTCTTGAAAAGTACTGTTCCGAATTTCGTTGGTAAATCTCTCCGTGATGCACAACCCCTCTCTTGTAACGTCTGCCAGTGGAGTTTGCTTAGCATCTCCGTAACGCTCTCTCGCCAGCTGAACAAACCCGTGACGAAAATTGCCGCTCTTCGTTGGATCTTCTGTATCTACTTTGTCAGTCCTACCTGACAGGGATCCCAGATAGATGAACAATACTCAAGAATCGGACGAACAAGCGACTTATAAGCGACTCCTTTCGTGGATGAGTTACATTTCCTTAAGGTTCTTCCGATGAATCTGAGTCAGGTGTGTGCTTTTCCCACTATCTTTTATATGGTCATTCCACTTGAGCTCGCTGTGGATAGTTACTCCTAGATATTTCACGGCAGACGCTGTTTCCAGCTGTTCGTCATCAATAGTGCAGCTGTGCAGTAGTGAATCTCTTTTCCTATGTATGCGCAATATGTTACATTTATTTATGTTCAGGGTCAGCTGCCAGAGTCTGGAACATTCATCAATTCTCTGCAGGTCTTTCTGCAAATTCTAGTATCTTCTGGCGTTGCTGCTTTGGTATAGACAACTGCATCATCTGCGAATAGTCTTTAAGAGGATCCGACGCTTTTTACTAGGTCATTTATATATATTGTAAACAGCAACGGTCCTATCACACTTCCCAGTGGTTCTCCCGATATTACCTTTACATCTGTCGTTTTTGTTCCGTTAAGAGCGATGTGTTGAGTTCTGTCTGCAAGAAAGTCTTGAATCCAATCGCAGGTCTGCTACAATACTCCGTAAGCTTGTAATTTTTTTCCATTAAACGGCAATGCCGGACGGTGTCAAATGCCTTTTACTGAAATCAAGGAACGTGGCATCAACCTGAGCGCCGTTGTCCGCTGCTATGTGGATCTCACGGAGGAACAGAGCGAGCTGAGTTTCGCAGAATCTCTGTTTGATTTTTATAGAGGAGCTGTTCATTTTCCAAGAACGTCATAATTCTTGAGCATAAAACATGTTCCACAATTCTACAACAGATTGACGTCAACGATATAGGCCTATAATTGTGTGGATCTGTCTTACGGCCTTTCTTAAAAACGGGGATGTCCTGCACTTTTTTCCAGTCGTTAGGTACCTTTCATTGCTGAAGCAATCTACGATAAATTACCGCTAGAAGGGGAGCAAGTTCTTTATAATCTTTGTAGGATCTTATAGTTATCACATCTGGCCCTGACGCCTTTCAACTACTAAGCGATTGTAGCTGCTTTTCAATTCCGCCATCGGTTATCTCAATATGTGCCATTTCGATGTTCGTACGACGATTAGAAGGAGGGACGGTGTTACGATCTTCCGCGGTGAAACAACTTCGGAAGACCGAATTCAGTATTTCGACCTTCTCTGTGTTATCTTACGTTTGGGTGCCGGTGTGGTCGCTGAGAGAATGAATAGATGGTTTTGACCCACTCACTGATTTTACATACGACCAAAATCTCTTTTTTTACTCAGGTCGGTTGACAACGTGCGATCCTTACGATGCATTTGACCGTCTGCTTTCTCACCGCTTGGAGCGCTAGTGTCGCTCCAGCTGTCAAACATTAACACCTTTGGCACCAGAGGGTGCTGCGACCGTTATGTATTAGACTGTTGTAACGCCACTTCTTTAACACTACACATGATTGCAGGTAAGGCTTTCTGGGCGTTGACCAAACCCCAAATCCTTGAGTTGGATTGCCACAGCGCGTAGCTCGATTTATCACTGTAAATCACTCGTTTCCTTCACCCACTGTCCACAAGAAACTTCGCCTAACAGTAACACAGGAATGTGTGGCTCATTAGTTGTTGCCCGACCACTGCACCTCAATCTTTGTAACTCCATACGCACAGTCACTGTGCTGGCTGGACATGTGGTAGCGCTTTAAAACTCGTGAGTGTTTCCTTCGTATCGTGAATGCTTTTTACAACTATCCTCCAGAACGTTCGATGGTCGCTGTTCGTCAGTGGAGCCAGCGCAGGATAAAGTGACCAAAACGCAGTGACCAACTTTCGTACAAAGCTCTGGGCGAGTTCGTTCGTTTGTTCGGAAGGGGAGGCCGACAGTCTGACCGCTTTCCACTGGTCGGCCTTGACAGAATCGAGTTGCACGCCCTGCGTCTTTCGCAAACGATATCGCAGAAGCTATTCAGTAAAAAAAAAAAAAAAAAAAAAAAAAAAAAAAAAAAATCATTTCTGCGCTACATGTAGCCTTATATGTCAGCTTCATGATGGTGTGCCTATCATTTCGTTAATGATGATAGTTATTGTCTCTCATCCTTTGATCCCATGATGTATGTGGATGGATAAACGTAATTATGCATGGAATATATAATAATCTGGGTTAGTCAAAGATGGTAACAGTAGGGTAGTTTAGCACCAACGTAACAACGTGCGCAGATTCAGCAGAGTTCGTGATTCCAAAGATAGTGGGTATGAGCAGGGCAGAGTTTGTGAGGTTGGTTCTCACTGAGGACCCACCCCCACCACCAGTTTGTCTGAACGGTTGGCGGTTGGCTCTGGAACGCGCCATGTTAGGACACTCTGGGGCCGCCGATTGGACGAGACGGACGCAGGGGTGCGGCGCTCGTCATTGGTGGTGGCAGAAGTTATTCATAATGTAGGTTTTTTCGGGTGTGAATTAATACCGGGAAACGTTCAGCGGTATTTTATTTGTAGAAATTTTTCAGATTAATGTGTTTCAACTAGCGAACTTAGGCGCGAGGTGATTGAGGGCGTGAACCAACGGTTCTTGTTCTTAGGTCAATAGCGGAGAGGTTCATTGGCTTGGTTCAAATGGCTCTGAGCACTATGCGACTTAACTTCTGAGGTCATCAGTCGCCTAGAACCAATTAAACTCAACTAACCTAAGGACATCACACACATCCATGCCCGAGGCAGGATTCGAACCTGCGACCGTAGCGGTCGCTCGGCTCCAGACTGTAGCGCCTAGAACCGCACGGCCACTCCGGCCGGCAGAGGCTCATTAATGTTTCATTTGTTGCATAGTTTCGTTCTGGATATAAGCAATATAAATTTTTCATGATTCAACGGTTTATTTTACTCGTTCCTTTGTTGTCGAACTTGGCCACGTCTTGCCAGCATTCATAACGGTAGTCACTGGATTTGCCATTCGTTAATCATAGCATGAATAATGTGGAGTCGAGAAGCCTGGGTCTGTTTGCTCACGTTGCGTTGCGGTTGCATAATACGCGGTTTCAGCATGAACTTATCCGCATGGTATCTGCATGTGTAGTAACACATGTAATGTGTGAGAGAGTGAAAGGTAATATCCTTCCCTACTCCGCGCGTTAAATAGGCGTGGCTATAACCAATTGTTGTTAAGAGGCCACCATTCACTAACATCCATTCTCACCCATTTTAATCATTAGTAGATGTAACTGGCGACTAAGTGTTGTCTATGTTTCCGGTATGACGAGATGCAAGAGATAGTGAATAGATTTCACGTATGTTTTGTCACAAGGAGTAATAGTTTTCTTAAATGTTTTGTCACAGAGAGTAATAGTTTTCTTAAATGTTTTGTCACAGAGAGTAATAGTTTTCTTAAATATTATCGAAATAAATCATAATGATAACTGAAATTCTCTCTTAGCGGTATTTAGTATCCTTCATCCATACCACTGAGATAATGACTATTTTCTATGAATTTTCAATCCATTGTATGCATTATGCACTTCATGCGACTAGCTGAATTCACAGATGTTGCGTTAGCCGTTGCTTCATTTTTAAATTAGAATATTATCTCATCTAGTGGGTTTCATTACCCATATCTCAATTTATCGGGTCTAATTGAAAGAATTAGATACATAGCGGTAGAAATGAGAACAACCGAGCACTGCGTCCGCCTATATTAAAGGGAGGTACTTCTTAGTTTCAATCGGAGAAGATATACTGTATGAACAAGCTCTGTCAGCACTGCAATACTAGGTGAAAAGCAACGTCGGCCAATGTAGCTGACTCTCGTAATACTACAATTAGTTGTCCCGACAAGATCTTGCCTTCACTCAAAGACGTAATCCTTGTGTCTTGAAATAGTCGTCTGTATGAACACGACGACGTCACGTTAGATTTTAAATTCAGCTTGTCACGCTATAAATTACACTGTCGCTCGCTATGACCTCACTGTATACGGAAGCATGGACACAATAACACTTTTCGTGGTATAATGGGGTCAGTGATAGGTATCTGGATATTGATTACAACAACGCATCTGACTGTCAGGGTTCACTAAGTTCAAAAGATAAACTACCACCAAAGCTAGTATCGATCACCAGAAAAATACTAAATACAGGGAGTAGGGTTGGTGTATCTACTTTACCAATAACAGCAACCCATCTTGTAGAATACGTTCACAAGGCAAAGATATAATTTTATACTGATTCTGACTCATCAATCAACGATAACCTCTACAAGTAGAGTCTTGCTACAACAATATCCTTGACTCTATTGAAATTTTATCATAATAAACTATTTCGTGAATCTCAACCTTTCGAAAGTAAATTGACTAACTTTTCTTTTACAGTTAATCATTTTTCCACAACACGCGAACTTGCTTTCCCTGTCTAAAGATTAATTATCTTTCTTTTCGTTACAAATCGTTCGCTGAAAAATACTATTCCTTTTCTTTAATTTCTTTGAATTTTGCTTTTACCGACAATCCAGTCTTTTACTTCATTGTTCTTTGGATATACTTTATTCCGAAAATATATATTCCAGATATTAGTCTGCTTTCAGATAAGTCTTTGATTATTTTTTCTTGTAATAGTTTGGGGATAAAAAACAAGTCGGATACTGACTTTAACAGTTTAAGACTGTTTTCTTTATTTCCTGCAAGTACATCAACTACAGGCACTACAGGCGTTTTATTTACGATTGCTGGTTCACCATTCAAAACCCCACAAAGCGGAAATGCAACTAAAAAGAAAAAAGGAAAACCTCAGGGTCACCGCCACTTTCCAGCTATATGAACTCAAATAATCCCTTAAAGCTCAACCATTTCAGGCGTTGACTACCGCGACAGACTAATATTTAAAATTAGCACTCGATGATCTCTTTCAAAGAGAATTAGCGTGTTCTTTTCTAAATGATTCTGGATTTGTCGTTTAGGGCCAAAGGAAAAAGCTATCATATTCTCAATAAACTTCAGATTGTTTCCCAATAAATAACTATTGCTTAGACAACCGTTCTCTTTAATATAGATTACACATTCAATGCATCCAACGAGATTTCCGGAATTTACTATATTTCGACGCTCACGCTGAAGTCACGCAATAAATCCTAACCCAAATATCGCTAAGTCAACAACTCCTTAGTGCTTGCGTACGCCTATACAGCCACGATAATACGCTGTGACGCTACTATCCCCTAGCGCATGCTTTAATCCTCAACCGCAAAACAACTAAACGACTTCGCGTGAACACGTCTTTTCACATACACCATCCAACAGTAAAGCTTACAAAAATATTGAAATACGGTTCACCTACCATCGCGTGGCTATTAAACAGCACTACGAGAAACTAATCTCACACTTCAATGAATCGGAGATTTTCGACTATCTGGTGAGTCTACACCCTACGAAAAATCAGCAAATTAATCATTTCCTACGTAAGCTGATAATCGTCTCAAAATACATTTCTAAACGACTTAGAACTGCTTTGAACACATCTGAGTTTTATCATCATTGCAGACTGCAGACACGTTCATGTATCGGATCTCATCACACTTTTGAGACAATCCCTCAAGAGGCTCACTACTCGACCAATACTCGGATACTACTCGAACACTACTACTGAAATTCTCAAAAGACAAGCCAAGAACCATTCTCTGCGGACAAACATATTACGCTAGTTCTCTCTTAAACAATGTTTCTTCATTGCAGTCGGCAGTGAACGTTCGTAGCGGCCAGCTGCGGGACTTGACTGGACACAGCTTTTCTGGACCATCAAGTGTCAGATATCTACACCATTGTAACACAAAATTTAAGAAAACTATATAAACAACTTAATCTCTACGTTCTTCAAGCACATAAAAATCGATAATAAGTTAAGGCGATACAAAAAAGTGATGCGCTTTGTTCGAGCTGAAAACGGTTTGGTGCATTACAAGAAGTGCCTCAGAGCTCTCTCGCAATTGCATCTGCACAACACGTTAGTGAGTTAACACCTGTAAACACAGCTGTGTTTGTGCAAGAGTATAAAATTTTAACATGGTAACAACAGAAAGTTTTTACTGAAAATTCGTCACCCATGTCGCTTTTAATACTTAACAAACCAGTGGAACATAAATCGTTGCTTTTGTTGCATTTTCTGCAGTGTTCTTTTTAGATTCTAACCACAGCAGACGTGACAGTGGGTGTTTTTGAATGGACACCACGCAAATGTGGGAGTGGAGAGACTACACTTAATATTTACAAAAAATATGAGTGTAGGCTTCAGTTTAGAATGAAAGGGCACTTATTCTCCAGCGCTCGAATTTCCTCTACAACGCCTGCCCGCAATCCACCACCAGCACAGCTCTCCGTCGCTTGCCCTGCTGATTGCGCTTCTACTGGTCACGTTATTCTGTATGCACTCTACACGAGGTACGCCAGGGCTTGATTAAGCGTTAGCTGTTCTTTCCATCACAGTCACTCCATCAACAGAGCAATTGGGCGTCTTTAGAAGGGTTGGAATTTCAGTGATGGGATCTGTTGGGTGGTGTCCAATCTCTGAGCTCACCTGACTGATCCATTCTGCTGTTTGTGCTCCTCTGCTAACAACACAAAACTCCCTGCCTGCTTCTACACTACTGGCCATTAAAATTGCTACACCAAGAAGAAATGCAGATGATAAACTGGTATTCATTGGACAAATGTATTATACTACAGGGTGGTCGAAAAGTCCGGAAACAACCCCATAAAATTCAAATGGAATAGCATACAAGGAAACAGTGTCCCTACACACGAGGAACGGGAAGGGGCAAACTTTATAGGCTATGTCACCAGCATGGCGGCCATCTTGAAAGCCAACTCCAAAATTTCAAATGGGAATGTGGTCATGTGACATATCAAACAGATAGAGAATTTCACCAGAAAAACAATGCCGTTGTTATTTTAAACATAGCTTATTCACTCTCGGGTTACAGCTAGTTACTTGGGGCAGCAGTGGGACGCTCGGCAGCGTGAGTATTACGTACTGAGAAGTCATAAAATGAAGTCTGAAACGGTGCAAAGTGACTATCCCATGCCGGATATGTTACATGTGTTTAACTGTTAGGTATCATTTACTCATGCCAACATATTAATCATTGCTTCCTTATTTACAGGTTACAAAATGTCCTTAACACATGAAGAACGCATTGAAATCATCCTGATATCACGAGAAAGAAGCACACGGGTCATTGCTGAGGGTTTCAACAGTCGTCACTTAACCAGACACCCCATCACTCACAGCGCAGTTGCCAAGCTTTTGGCCAAATTCCGACCAACAGGTTCTGTCGCAGATAAACCTAAGGCTGGAAGACCAAAATCCGCCACCGATGAAGCAACAACAGTGAGAGTGTTGGCATCATTTAGCAAGAGTCCGCAGCGGAGTACTCGTCGCCTGTCACAACAATGTGGGGTTAGCCGTACCTCCATACTGCGAATTTTATCGCAGCAGAAATGGCACCCGTACAACATTCAGCTGCTCCAACACCTGAACGAGGATGACCCAGACCGTCGGGTACAGTTCGCAGAATGGGTGACACAGCAGCTGCAGATAAACCCACGTTTCCCCTATCAGGTGCTGTTCAGTGATGAAGCCAATTTCTTTATCTATGGTGAAGTGAACAAGCAGAATCACACATACTGGTCCGACACAAAACCGCACTGGATTGATGCTTCCAAAACGGTCGACTCACAAAAAGTGATGGTCTGGTGTGGTGTGTGGGGTACCAATGTCGTTGGACCTTTTTTTATTGTTGGTACGTTAACAGCCAACAGTTATCTGAAGTTATTACACTCCTGGAAATGGAAAAAAGAACACATTGACACCGGTGTGTCAGACCCACCATACTAGCTCCGGACACTGCGGGAGGGCTGTACAAGCAATGATCACACGCACGGCACAGCGGACACACCAGGAACCGCGGTGTTGGCCGTCGAATGGCGCTAGCTGCGCAGCATTTGTGCACCGCCGCCGTCAGTGTCAGCCAGTTTGCCGTGGCATACGGAGCTCCATCGCAGTCTTTAACACTGGTAGCATGCCGCGACAGCGTGGACGTGAACCGTATGTGCACTTGACGGACTTTGAGCGAGGGCGTATAGTGGGCATGCGGGAGGCCGGGTGGACGTACCGCCGAATTGCTCAACACGTGGGGCGTGAGGTCTCCACAGTACATCGATGTTGTCGCCAGTGGTCGGCGGAAGGTGCACGTGCCCGTCGACCTGGGACCGGACTGCAGCGACGCACGGATGCATGCCAAGACCGTAGGATCCTACGCAGTGCCGTAGGGGACCGCACCGCCACTTCCCAGCAAATTAGGGACACTGTTGCTCCTGGGGTATCGGCGAGGACCATTCGCAACCGTCACCATGAAGCTGGGCTGCGGTCCCGCACATCGTTAGGCCGTCTTCCGCTCACGCCCCAACATCGTGCAGCCCGCCTCCAGTGGTGTCGCGACAGGCGTGAATGGAGGGACGAATGGAGACGTGTCGTCTTCAGCGATGAGAGTCGCTTCTGCCTTGGTGCCAATGATGGTCGTATGCGTGTTTGGCGCCGTGCAGGTGAGCGCCACAATCAGGACTGCATACGACCGAGGCACACAGGGCCGACACCCGGCATCATGGTGTGGGGAGCGATCTCCTACACTGGCCGTACACTACTGGTGATCGTCGAGGGGACACTGAATAGTGCACGGTACATCCAAACCGTCATCGAACCCATCGTTCTACCATTCCTAGACCGGCAAGGGAACTTGCTGTTCCAACAGGACAATGCACGTCCGCATGTATCCCGTGCCACCCAACGTGCTCTAGAAGGTGTAAGTCAACTACCCTGGCCAGCAAGATCTCCGGATCTGTCCCCCATTGAGCATGTTTGGGACTGGATGAAGCGTCGTCTCACGCGGTCTGCACGTCCAGCACGAACGCTGGTCCAACTGAGGCGCCAGGTGGAAATGGCATGGCAAGCCGTTCCACAGGACTACATCCAGCATCTCTACGATCGTCTCCATGGGAGAATAGCAGCCTGCATTGCTGCGAAAGGTGGATATACACTGTACTAGTGCCGACATTGTGCATGCTCTGTTGCCTGTGTCTATGTGCCTGTGGTTCTATCAGTGTGATCATGTGATGTATCTGACCCCAGGAATGTGTCAATAAAGTTTCCCCTTCCTGGGACAATGAATTCACGGTGTTCTTATTTCAATTTCCAGGAGTGTAGATGAAGAAGTGTTTCCCTCGTTGTTAACGGAGGACGGGGCATTTCCGGGATTCTTCCAGCATGATGGAGCCTCGCCACACTAGGGGCACAATGTGCGAGCATACCTGGACGTGCAGTTCCCTCAAAAGTGGATTGGTTGTAGGGGTGCTGTGGAGTGGCCACCACGTTCACCAGATTTGACTCCTTTGGACTTTTTTCTTTGGGGATCATGTCAAAGCACTGATTTATTCTGTGAAAATATGGGATTTTCGTCATCTAAAGCAGTGCATTGTTGATGAGTGTGGTCAAATTCAGCCAGATGTGTTGGTCAAAGTACACCAGGACTGGGTTCGGGGTATAGCATTAACAATCCAACATAATGGACAACATATCGAGCCATTCCTATGACTGTTGGTGGTCTCTCGGGACTGTCTAACATCGGCGTAATGTCTCTTCGACACATAACACACCGCTGCCACGTGTAACTGGTTATAACCCGAGAATTAATACAGCTATGGTTAAAATAACAACGGCATTGTTTTTCTGGTGAAATTCTCTATCTGTTTTATATGTCACATGACCACATTCCCATTTGAAATTATGGAGCTGAATCCAAGATGGCGGCTTTCAAGATGGCCACCATGCTGGTGGCATAGCCTATAAACTTTCCCTCTTCCCGTTCCTCGTGTGTAGGGACTCTGTTTCCTGGTTTGCTACTCCATTTGAATTTTATGAGGGTGTTTTCGGACTTTTGGGCCACCCTGTAGAACTGACATGTGATTACATTTTCACACTATTTGGGTGCATACATCCTGAGAAATCAGTACCCAGAACAACCACCTCTGGCCGTAATCACGGCCTTGATACACCTGGGCATTGAGTCAAACAGAGCTTGGATGGCGTATACAGGTACAGCTGCCCATGCAGCTTCAACACAATACCACAGTTCATCAAGAGTAGTGACTGGCGTAGTGTGAAGAGCCAGTTGTTCGCCCTCCATTGACCAGACGTTTTCAATTGGTGAGAGATCTGGAGAATATGCTGGCCAGGGCAGCAGTCGAACACTTTCCGTATCCAGAAATGCCCGTACAGGACCTACAACATGAGGTCGTGCATTATCCTGCTGAAATGTAGGGTTTCGCATGGATCGAATGAAGGGTAGAGCCACGGATCGTAACACATCTGAAGTGTAACGTCCACTGTTCAAAGTATACACGCTTCCAATGTGCGTTCACCGCGATGTCCCAAACACGGATGCGACCATCATGATGCTGTAAACAGAACCTGGATTCATCAGAAAAAATGACGCTTTGCCATTCGTGCACCCAGGTTCGTCGTTAAATACACCATCGCAGGCGCTCCTGTCTGTGATGCAGCGTCAAGGGTAACAGCAGCCATGGTCTCCGAGCTGATAGTCCATGCTGCTGCAAACGTCGTCGAACTGTTCGTGCAGATGGTTGTCGTCTTGCAAACGTCCCCATCTGTTGACTCAGCGATCGAGACGTGGCTGCACGATCCGTTACAGCCATGCGGATAAGATGCCTGTCATCTCGAGTGCTAGTGACACGAGGCCGTTGGGATCCAGCACGGCGTTCCGCATTGCCCTCCTGAACCCACCGATTCCATATTCTGCTAACAGTCATTGGACGTCGACCAACGCGAGTAGCAATGTCGCGCTACGATAAACCGCAATCGCGATAGGCTACAATCCGACCTTTATAAAAGTCGGAAACGTGATAGTACGCATTTCTCCTCCTTACCCGAGGCATCCCAACAACGTTTCACCAGGCAACGCCGGTTAACTGCTGTTTGTGTATGCGAAATCGGTTGGGAACTTTCCACATGTCATCAGCACGTTGTAGGTGTCGCCACAGGCGCCAAGTTTGTGTGAATGCTCTGAAAAGTTAATCATTTGCATATCACAGCATCTTCTTCCTGTCAGCTAAATTTCGCGTCAGTAGCGCGTCATCTTCGTGGTGTAGCAATTTTAATGGCCAGTAATGTATAATGGTGTATTAGCTTTGCGTGACATCTTGTGGTCAATTCCGTATTCCACAGTGGCGCCGAAAACATTATCCCATAGCGTGATAATTAAACGTAAATAGATAGACTGGAAAATGTAGTAGCTAAAAGCAATGTTATTTTGCACAGGGAAGCTACAACACTGACGGAGCAGTCAAGAGAAGCATTACGCTGATGGAGATTTAACTGTATTATGTGCAGTTAAGACTGGTAAAAGTGTTCTTGCATAAAATGAAGCTACGGTCGCAGGTTCGAATCCTGCTTCGGGCATGGATGTGTGTGATGTCGTTAGGTTAGTTACGTTTAATTAGTTCTAAGTTGTAGGGGACTGATGACCTCAGTAGTTAAGTCACATAGTGCTCAGAGCCATTTTGAACCATAAAATGAAAACGTAGTAAAATTTTTATTTTTTCCATTCCAATTTATTCGATTCGATGATAGGCTGGTTTTCATAATTATATAATGAGATAGTCACGGTTGGAGAGTTATTTTTATTGTAAGTAACGTGTTTCGGCTGATTATGTGTCCTTCAGATTTTTGAAAGGCTATCAAAGCAGTGCATTGAGCGGCCGGTAGGTTGGTTAGGCAGAACGGTGGTAACAAACTATTTAAAGGAAGAAGCGTCGAACCAAATGTAAATACAGGTTTACTGAAGACATCTCAAATTTTCATAAATTAGGTGTGTTACAAATTAAGTTCCAGGGATCTGTAACTTGTTTGACGGTTATTCCTTTAGATGGTTCCTTATCATCGTTCTGACTAATCGACTTAGCAGCCAGTGATAGGCATTGGTTCGACCTCCTTTTAAAGCCTTAACCGGGAGAAATGCGTCTTTTGTAATAAAAATAATTTTGCAACCGAGACTGTCTCTGTGTATAATAGCGTAGAAAAAGTGGTTGGTTCTTCAAGCAACTTCAACGAGTTGGCATCCAGGTAATGAATACTAGTGAGTGCTTCGTGTGATGAGCAAAACAAGCAATGAATCAAACAATACTCGACCTGTGGCCTTTCATCTCAGCAGTATTTTATTTCTACTTTTCTTTTAGCTCGTTTAGCTTTTACTGCAAGTGAGCTATCCGCTGCGGGCAAAGAAATGATCACGTAACTGCCGAAGCCCCGGGAATGCCTCTGGGAAAAGGGTTGCACTCCTTTGGTATTCACATCGAGTGGCTTCAAAAGCTGCCGAACAAGCTGTAAAGTCCGCATCAGGCGAGGCGCTCGTGCCGCAACACACACACACACTCACACACACACGGGATGCCCGCGCTTTTCCAATCTTGTAGAACAGCCGATCTGCCCCATCCGATAAATATTGACACGGCGCCGTATGGAAATACCAGATATCCAATAAAATAAACGAGGGCGGAGGGCTGTTTTCATAAGGGCGGAATGCAGCGCGTTATATTGCGCAAACACGCGGCGGCGCTCGCCACAGCCGCACAGCAAGCGGCGCTGGTGATAACCCGGCCCGGGGGCAGCCATCACCTACCGCGCGCTGATTGTTTCCGCTGGGGGCGGCATTAGCCGGCGCCATTTTAATGCTCTGACGGATCATCATCCGGCACCGTGCAGCGCTCGCTGGTGTGTTAGGTGCAGCTCCCGCGTCCACTGGTCCCTGGCTGGCTCTCGGTGACAGGTGGCGAGAAATTTGTTTGGTGTTGTGAGGTAAACGTGTAACCTTCTCACAGCCTCCAGCGTACGCTGTAATCGACGGCGGTTAGGTGCACTTGTGTTGTGTCGGACCTCCTTTTGCCCGACGTACTGCAACAATTGGACGTGGCATGCACTCAGCAACTCGTTGCAAACCCCCTGCAGAAATATTGTTCTATTCTGCCTCTATAGCCGTCACTAATTGCGAAAGTACAAAATTTTTAAGGCTTTCGTGGCCACTTGTTGACAAACTGCCAATTGGCTCCTGTCTCGGGATTCGGCCGACATTCATCTAATGATTTTACTGAAGTTTCGCCAGCACGAGTGGCTGGCATTGTCAAAGCTTCACCTTCCATTGCCGGTGGTGAACTGGAGCCGAGCTCACGGCCGCAGAGTATATGTACCTGGCACGCCAACGTCCAAGGACTCCTACGCGGTCATTTCCGGTGCGGTTCTCCTCTTGCTACCTGCGACGGTCGTTCGCTGCAGTACGGGAAGCCAAGATCCGTTTACCTTACGGCTTTCCTCTTTGTTGTTGAAACTGTTCGCGTGTTTTTGTATTTCTACAGCTTCTCTGAACAAGCGCGTGTGATAGTGCTTCTCTACAGCCAGAACTTACGTGTCGGCGAATTTTATTACGTGGTCAGTCTCACTCAGTGCGTGCTCTGCCACGGCCGATTTCTCCACCTGCCCGAATACAGTTATGTGCTAAGTAAAATGCTATATATTTTTTGAATTGTTTGTATAACATGGGGGCTGTTAAGTCATACTTC
Source organism: Schistocerca serialis cubense (assembly GCF_023864345.2). Taxonomy (NCBI): domain Eukaryota; kingdom Metazoa; phylum Arthropoda; class Insecta; order Orthoptera; family Acrididae; genus Schistocerca; species Schistocerca serialis. The sequence goes on from NC_064644.1 coordinate 10,312,701, forward strand.
ATGAGTCATGCACAGTCTTGTACCTTGAAAGATAAAACGGCCTTTCACCATGGAACATCTGATACTTGCAAATGAGCTGAGTATCTTTAACATCTTAACAATTATTGGTATTGTTATGCAGCAGCATCTATTTCAAAATGTATGGGTCTTCTAACTGGCTATTGATAATATTCTTCTTCCAGAAATCTGCCAGGAAGTTTCAATATTCTTCTTAATTTGATTTCACTTACTGGCTATTATTGTGCAGTAGAGTAATAATGTAACGTATGAACTGTTAAATACCGTATTGTCAAGATGTTGTCGATTGTGACTCTTTTAAATTTCAAGAGTATTTGTTGGTAGGGACCTCGGAACACAAGTTTCACATTTGTAAAAAAATTTTGAAGGTGAGTTTTTGTAGTTTCAGAAAAAGACCGGAGCACATAAAAAGTGAATGCCACAATTTCAAAATGAAATAACAAAATATATTAAATATGTGTTACAGGGCTGGCTGGACGCGGGGGTCTCGTAAGTGAACAGAGGTACAACACTCACCCCTACACTCTCCCCTAGTGTAGGTGGGTCCAAAACATAATATCATCTGGAGAAAAAGAACCGATTGTAATGTTCTCTATTTACTTTCCTGGAAGTGCTTCAGGTAATCGCTGTGTTCACTAAAGTAACAGCAACTTTAGCATTGAAGATATACTTTACAAGGTATTAAGGTATCTCTTATGAGAGGTTACAATACAATGTCAAATACATTATGAGTACAAATGTGGGGATTAAACAAAATCCATCATTACATAATCAATTTTTTTTTCTACGCACCTGTACTACATCCACCACTTCAGAGTCAAAATAGAATGTTGCAATCTAGTGGCAACCCAAAGCATCCACACAGATCTCTTGTTGACTGTACTGCTTAGCAATGCAAGCTGACAGATTTTAGTTCTGCACTGTAGCATCTAATGTTTGTGTGACGCTATCACTGAGGCGGGAGTCGAGTGCAAACACTAACCATATTCCGCCACTGAGCACGCCGGCAGCGGTGTTCGGGAGTCCACCGTACTCTGAGATATTCGCGGCCCTAGGGAACGGCCAGTCTAACACGCAGCAGAGGCCACGCGAGCGGTCAGCGCACACCGCGGCGCTGGAGCACACGCCCCACTCGTGCTCGGTCAGCTACGACCGTGCAGGCGCGCTGGCTGCTGCCCCAGCTGCGGTTTCGTCGCACGGTCCATTAGCCCGTCATCACAGCGCGTAACACTCTTCCGACACACTCGACCACCGTTGCAGCTGGCCCTCCGAGAGCAGATATGTCGCTGCGCGGCTCGCCTGTTTCCTGGAGCAGATTACTCCGTCCCACGCTAATTCGACCACTTGCTTTCACGGTTCCACTGGGTCGGATCGCTCTCCGCCGACTGAGCTTGCGATAGCACGAGAGGGATACCTGCCGTGGCGCTGGTATCCGCCATCTCTCTGCAGTCACCGAGCTAGGAGGTCCAGACTCGGTACTCACAGGCGGGAGGTCTGCGGTTCATATCCCGTCGGGTCATCCGCATTTAGGTTTAACATGCAGGACTCAGCAGGACCAGCCATACCTCTGAAGATGTCCAACGTAGTATTGCACGAAACGTTAGGAATAGAAGAATTCCATGGACCACGGCCATATAACCCGGAAGAATTATCAACAACATTAACTTGTTTTCCCTATATCGCTTAAGGCGATTGTTTGGAAGGTTTAAATTTCGCGTTTAAAAACATCAGTCACGCAGCGGGATGGTGCAGATGTACCATCATTTGACCGTCGCACATACTCCATTCAGGACAAGCAAACCAGACGTACCAGTTTTGTCGGAGAACAGCCCCAGCTTTCACATAAATGTCCTGGTGTACCGAATAAATCATTCGGGACACATAATTGTCGCGGATTTTAATCGGGAAACAAAATGCGTGCAATAATATATTAAATTTCTGTGAAAAAGAAGTTCCCTAGAAGTACAACGTCACAGAAATAGATATTTTCACAGTATGTAGGCCTACCACATTTGCTTTGACTCGTCTTACGCCTAAAGAAAGAGTAAAAGATGCTTCGAAAAGAAAAGTACGTATTACCTACCCCTGCCTCTAACTTGGCGGCCTTCCACCGAAGCCGAAGCCAAACCCAAAGTAAGTATAAAGGAGCATCACTTTATCCATTTTTTTTTAACGGGGAAAATGGAAGTTAATTTTGTGCCGAATGTGAGCGATCCGATAAGTGGCAGGTGTGCTTATTGGATATCGTTTGTTATATAAGCACCCTTGCCCTAACAGTCCGAAATCTTAAATCTTAATATAAAATGTATAATTTGTATCTGCATAGCGAATAGGATTAACAAATTGCACTTAAGTACCTAGTAAGTGACGAAACATTGCAGGAATTATATCCAGGATATTGCAACAAAGTACACATCAATCTTTTTTATTTCTTAAGAACTAAATTTTATTTACTTGTAAAGAACTAGCATTTTCCTTTCCAGTTCAAAATGAAGATACAAACTTCTGTGGGTTTTTCTGTTGCTACATCGTGATAAATCTACACTACAAGCAATTAAAATTGGTACACCAAGAAGAAATGCAGATGATAAACTGGTATTCATTGGACATATAACATATATATTGTACTATAACTGACATGTAATTTCATTTTCACGCAATTTGGGTGCATAGATCCTGAAAAATCAGTACTCAGAACAACCACCTCCGGCCGTAATAACGGCCTTGATACACCTCGGCATTGAGTCAAACACAGCTTGGATGGCTTGTACAGGTACAGCTGCCCATGCAGCTTTAATACTAAACCACAGTTCATCAAGACTAGTAACCGGCGTACCCACCACAGACCAGACGTTTTCAGTGGGTGAGAGGTCTGGAGAATGTGCTGGTCAGGGCAGCACTCGAACATTTTCTGTATCCAGAAAGGCCCGTACAGGACCTGCAACAAGCGGTCGTGCATTATCCTGCTGAAATGTAAGATTTCGCAGGGATCGAATGGAGGGTAGAGCTGCGGGTCGTAACACATCTGAAATGTAACGTCCACTTTTCGAAGTCCGTCAGTGCGAACAAGAGGTGACCGAGACGTGTAACCAATGGCACCCCATACCACCACGCTGGGTGATACGCGAGTATGGCGATGAATAGACGCTTCCAATGTGCGCTCACTACGATGTCGCCAAACACAGATGCGACCATCATGATGTTGTAAACAGAACCTGGATTTATCCGAAAAAATGGCGTTTTGCCGTTGGTGCACCTAGGTTCGTCGTTGAGTACACCACCGCAGGCGCTCCTGTCTGTGATACAGCGTCAAGGGTAACCGCAGCCATGGTCTCCGAGTTGATAGTCCATGCCGCTGCAAACGTCGTCGAACTGTTCGTGCAGATGGTTGTTGTCTTGCAAACGTCCCCATCTGTTGACTTAGGGATCGAGACGTGGCTGCACGGTCCGTTACAGCCGTGCGGATAAGATGCCTGTCATCTCGACTGCTAGTGATACGAGGCCGTTGGGATCCAGCACAGCGTTCCGTATTGCCCTCCTAAACCCACCGATTCCATATTCTGCTAACAGTCATTGGATACCGACGAATGCGAGCAGCAATGTCGCTATACGATAAACCGCAATCGCGATATGCTACAATCCAACCTTTATCAAAGTCGGAAACGTAATGGTACGCATTTCTCCTCCTTACGCGAGGGATCACAATAATGTTTCATCAGGCAACGCCGATCAAGTGCTGTTTGTGTATGAGAAATCGTTTGAAAACTTTCCTCATGTCAGCACATTGTAGGAGTCGCCACCGGTGCCGACCTACTGTGAATGCTCTGATAAGTTAATCATTTGCATATCACAGCATCTTCTTCCTGTCGGTTAAATTTCGTGTCTTTAGCACGTCATCTTCGTGGTGTAGCAATTTTAATGGCCAGTAGTGTATTATCGATTTCAAAATATCACGATAGCTGACATGAAAGGTAAGGAAATGTAGTAATGGAGTTAGATATAAAGAAAGTTGTGTGGGTCCGGGGTGGAGAAGTTTGTTTAAAACTTATATTCAACTGAATTTGCAAGTGAGCTGCTCATACACTCAGTGAAGCCCCCTCCCCTTTTAACTACCACCTCAACTTAAGCTCTATGGAGAAGTGGACGTTAAGAGAACTAATAAAATCAGCCTGTGAATGAGTAGTAAAAAGTGTTGCACACACGCTATAGTTTAATAAAGTTGCTAATCAATCTCTATGCTCAATAATCATAAAAAACGGGCAGGAAATGAAATTTATCATGTGACTATTAAATGATAAATTAAGTAGAACACAGATTTATTTCATCTAATAACCATGTAAATATGTCATTCACTGGATGTGATGTCCGCCCCCGGTAGCTAAGTGGTCAGTGCTACAGAATGTCATTCCTGAGGGCCCGGGTTCGATTCCCGTCTGGGTTGGAGATTTTTCTCCGCTCAGGGACTCGGTGTTGTGTTGTCCTAATAATCATCATTTCCTCCACATCGACGCGCAAGTCGCCGAAGTGGCGTCAAATCGAAAGACTTGCACCAGGCGAGCGGTCTAGGCGACGGGAGGCCCCATTCACACTGCATTTACATTTATTTTACTGAAAGCGCTTTAATAGAGCAAGGGCACAAAATAACGGTGTTGAGAATAAGTAGCTCGCAGCTTTTTAAAGGGGCACCTACTCTGAAATACCGAATACTGCAATCTGTTATGAGTGGGTCAATCAACAGAGATGATGATAAACCCTGGCCGTGCGATACAGTGCCGATCGGAAATGAGAACTCTGTAAAAAATTCACATGCAAAATCATGGGTACTGTACCGCCAAAAAGAAAGAATAGACTGCTGTGTTGTCAGAGAACAATTACAGGTCCCTATTATTACCATCGACACCTCAGGCAGGGTGTGGACAGCAGACGGCAGTCGTACAGTGCAGGCGCCGGGATATCTGATGATCGATGACTATAAATAAAATCAGATGAGATAAATTCCGGAAAGGATACTGCCACAGTCTTATTCCTAAGTCTGCTCAAGATTATCTCCAGGTAGAGACACTATCAATACTCCTGTTCTCTCTGGCGTCCAGAAGAGTCCCTATCTTGTGCACAGCACACAGACGCTGAAAACCAGCACTTCCAATCCTAGGAGGCCGCGGGAAAATGCGCCAATCATCTGTGTTCAGTACACTGCACAAAATCCCACCAGACTGGATAGCAACATTTTTTAAACCGTTCATGGTCGTTGCCGCCAATTTTCACTAGGGATCTCTGATGTCACACTGCCTCTTCTTGAGTTGCCCAATCAACTGCCTGTATTTCGCGGGACGCGCGAAAGCAGTCGTGAAAACCGCCGCCAAAAGCGAACGAAATATCGCCCGGACTCTAGGCGCCGGTGTGTCGGAGACCCCGTGGCTTCAGACCTCAGATTCCGAGGACCACTGGCAACAATACTAACACCTGGCAGCAGCACTTTCGCGTCAACCAAACGAAGCCTAGACGGCAAACATCAATGAATCGTTCACCGCTGGCTCCAGGAAGTCATGCTCGCCGTTGCTCCCTATCTAACGTAATGGCCAAGAGCGACAGCCCTGAGGAGCCGGCTCACACAATTGCCCACTTCCCCTCGTATTCGCAGAGAAGCCGACCCGGCCATACCTCACAATTTTTCTGCCGCACTCGACGCAGGTGGCCCCAGCCCTGCTGCAGCTCACCCACACAGGAGGGACAGAAGAGCAAGCAATGTCCCAACACCAGCTGAAATATCACAGTCCCCCCCCCCCCCCCCCATTATCGGTTTCATTTACAGCCCCGTCCCCACTGAAACGCACTAATCAAATAGTATCAAATCAAAAAAAAAAAAAAACTGAGAAAAATCAGGCCGCAAGAGGTTGTAACCTCTCGAAGGCTCCTGATTTTTTTCTCTCTGAAATCTGGTCAGTGTACTTAAGGAGCACATTCAATCATGCTTCTCTGGCGTTAAGAAACAACTGAAAGACTTTAGAATAAATTAGTCACCAGGTCCAGGTGGAATCCCAATTCTGTTTTACAGAATTTATTGGTATTGCCCTCTTACTTAGCTTGCATTTATAGCGAGTCTTTCGCCCAGTTCAAAGTCTCAGACGACCGTAGAAAAAGGTGCAGATGGCTCCAATATATAAGAAGCTTAAAAGAACTGAGCATCAGAATTATAGACCAATATACTAAATGCGGTGGCTCGTTTTATTTTACAGGTTATTATTCCTTACTGTAGGGGCTGTGATTTTTTTATATTTTTTGTCTAAACCAGCAAGGTAAAACAGAGGCCACTACTTCCACCACATCAAGTGGATTTAGTGCTCACGTACTCACACTGAGCCGTGAACACTTCCCAGTTTATCAATGGGGGATAGTTGAACATGATTACTACTGTTATCGGTGCCATGCGTGCAATGGTCGTGCCAGGCGTGCGATATGGAATCTTTATAATATCGTTAGTGGCTGCACGACCTTATAGCAACCGTTATAGTTCCGCGCGCATCAAAACTGGCCAATCATAGGCCCGGAATTTCACAGGGAGGCGACCTCGCGACGTTAAAATTGAGCAGAAATAGCGTTTACAAGGTTGGTAAGGCAGGTAGGGGAACTGAGAACAGGAGAAACTTTGGCCACTACTGAATGTTCAAACGACACCACGTGCTACCCTGACGATCGGAAAAGGGATGGGAAACGGGAAGCCATCATGGCTGCCCTGGCCTATAAATAAAGAAAATTTCTAGCGCCAAGCTCCTCTCACAGATCAATGTAAGACAAGATGTAAAAATCGTCAAATAAATCAGGCAACCGATACTAATTATTAATATTACCTGGATTATTACTTTACGGAGTACCAGAATGCTGGGATTAGAAACATGAAATACGAGCACTGAATGGCGAATGAAGTGCACGTCTTTCAATACACAACATCGATTTGCTGCCGAAATCTCGAGCATATTCTAAGTTCGAATACAGAAATGTTCCTTCAGGCAGAAAAACGTCTGTTCACAAATCAGCACAGAAGTAGAAAGCATTGCTCGCCTGAAGCTCGGCTTGGTCTTCTGTCACACAGTATCCTGAAAACCATGGATGAAGAGCAATAGGCAGCTTCTATATTGCTAGATTCCCGGAAAATATTTGACAGGATGCTCCATTGCAAATTTTTCATGAAGGTCCGAGCATACGGAATATTTTCCCATATATGTGAGTGGATGGAAGACTTTTTAATAACCGAACGCAGTACGTTGTCCGTGACGGTGAGTGTTCGTCAGAGACAAGGGCACCCTCAGGAGTGCCTCAAGTATGTGTGACAGGACCACTCTTATTTTCTATATACGTAAATTCCCCGATGGGCAAGGTGAGCAGCAATCTGTGGCCGTTTGCTGATGACGCTGTGGTATTCCGGAAAATGTTGCCATTGAGTCACTGTAGGACGATTCAAGATGCCTTAGAGATAATTTCTAGTTGGTCTGATGCATGTAAATGTAGAAAAATGTAAAGTAATGGAGATCAGTAGGAAAAATGATCCCGCAATACTCGAATAAAGCGTCAGTGGTGTGCTGTTTGATGCAGTCACACCGAATAAGTATCTACTCGTAATGTTACAAAGTGATACGGAATGGAACGAGCACGAAAGGTATCAGAGAAGCCGAATGATCGATATTGATTCATTAGAAAAGTCTGGCTCATCTATAAAAGATACCGTGTACACACCAGTAGTGGGACCCAGTTTTGAGTGTTGCTCGAGTGCCTAGCATGCCAATCAAGACGGATTAAAGAAAAACATCGAAGCAGTTCAGAGGTGTGTTCAAAAATGGTTCAAATGGATCTGAGCACTATGGGACTTAACATCTGAGGTCATCAGTCTCCTAGAACTTGGAACTACTTAAACCTAACTAACCTACGGACATCACACACATCCATGCCCGAGGCAGGATTCGAACCTGCGGCCGTAGCGGTCGCGCGGGTCCAGACTGAAGCGCCTAAAACCGCTCGGCCATATCGGCCGGCTCAGACGCGTGCTGCGAGATATCTTGCCGGCAGGGTCAATCAAGAGGCAAGTATTACTAAGATGCTTTGGGATGTTATATGAGAATCCCTGAAGGGGTGGCGACGTTCCTTTCGCGAAACTCTATTGAGAAAAGGTAGATAACCGGCACCTGCGGCTGACTGTAGAATGATTCTATCGCAATCAATGTACATTTTACGTAAGGAGCGCGAAGACAAGGTAAGACAAATTTGGGCTCCTACGGAGGCATATAGACAGTCGTTCACCCCTAGCTCCCATTTGCGAGAGGAAAAGCAGAGTGAACAGCGCCTTTCACCACCTGGGGTGGCCTTCGCTCTTCTCCTCTTTACAGGAGACAGAGTGTCCAGGGCTATTGTGAGGGAAGGGAGGTCTGGGTATCATCCCCAGCGGGGTCGGTGGCAAAAAGATAAGAATGGGGTTTCCGCAGGGCTCTGTCCTGGGGCCACTCTTTCGGGACATCAATATTCTGGATAGTCCACAACTCAGCGATGAGGTGATAGCCTACACAGACGACCTCCTCCTGCTGGCTGGTGGCCGCAGCCGTGAGGATCTCGAGCCAAAAGCAGAACGGGCTTACTATCGGGATCGTGCTGTAAATCCAAAATCAAGATTGCCTCTAACAAATCGACCTACCTGTTATTAAAAGGACAATTAGTCAGGAAGCCGACTGTTAGGATTGATGGTTCACCAGTTCTCCGATGTCGCAAAACCCAATGCCTGGGAGTCGTCACAGACGAGAAGTGGTACTTTGTCACGCAATTGAGACCGTGACCCAGAGATCGCTGGAGGTGCTCAGTAACCTTGTTGGGACTGAGCATAAGAGATTCCACCTGCCGGAAAGTTTAACAAAATTATACCATAACGATATTTTCACTTCCATCGTAGGTTATGGCTCGGGAGTTTGGGCGCACAGACTGACGAGGGTCATGCCTGCCATGACCATGCGAAGAGTGCAACGGAACAGGTTATTACATTCTGTAGGACAATTCCTGGTAAGGCCTTGCTGGTATTAATGGTACTTTGTCCCGTTGACATCAAAATAAGAACAAGCAGCTTGGTATTGAGTTAAAAAGGGCAAAATTGAAAGGAGCTCCTGGCGGATAAGGTTGCGACTAAAAGGCATGGAGAGGAGCTGTGGCAGGAATCCTGGGAGACCGACGAACTGGGTCGAAGGACAAGGATAAGGGAACGTTTGCAATTGAAGTACTTTCAAGCTAGCAGAGGTCTGTTGCACATTCTAACGGGACATGGGCCATACCCGACCCATACGTGCCGGTTTTGGGAAGCGGGCCATACTCTCGTGTGACAGTGGAGCGCTGGGGGGCAGCCCTGACCATGTGGTCTATGCGTGCTCTACACTTAAGGACGTGGCAGCTGAACTACGACAACAGTTACCCAATCATGACATTTACCAACTGACAAGACAGCAAAGTACCTTTGAAATACTCAGCAGCCTGGCAAAAGAGGTATCAGCGAAGGTTCTAAGGGAATCCCTGAAGGACGGTGACTAACAGCAAGATACAAAAACTGAAGCACGTTCGCATTTACCCCGTAATTCCGAGGCGTGGACTGGTCGACCGCCGATACGGTCGGAATCCGGTCACACCATGGAACAGGGGGGAGGTGCATCGACAGCCGGCAAAGAAGACTGGGCTAGTTTTAAGTTAGTTAGAAATAGATTATGTGGAGATAGGATGGTAATTGGACTTAGTAGTGTAGTAAACTGCAGCGAAACTTTCCTTTGCGCCAGCCCAGAGCTGGAGGCAGACCCACTGTGGTTTGCTCTGTGGTCGGGGCCAGAATAGTAGGTTTATAGTTTTCTGGCACACCTGTAACGCTTAGAGCAGAGTGGTACAGTAGATTAAGTAGCAAAATAAAGTAGTTTCAGCAGAGTCAATAACAAAAGGTAGAAGTAGTTTGCCCAGATAACTGTAACATCACAACTTGTAACAGGTGCATGTTAAATGATTATTGTACAACGTAGGACCCACTAATCAGTTAGGTGCTGGGTTGTCATTGAATTAATTACTGATGTCAAAATAAAGACTTTTAAAAAAATTTAAAAAAAAGAAAGAGAATGGCTAGCAGTGGTGCAAGGTGCCTTCCACCACGCTCAGTGCGGAGGCTTCCGGAATATGTTTGTAGATGTAGATGTGGGAATCGCCGTTCGCCCATCCATATTTACATCCTCGTGGTTGCCCTAAATCGCTTAAGACAAATACTTTTCTGTGGTAACTGATCACTTAGTAAGAAGGTACTGGTTACACAAATGCGAGCAGTAACGAAAATGTGTGATGTTCACCCACAGATGTCATGTGGGCACCCGTTCAAGGAGCTCGGCATTTTAAATGCGCCGTCACAATACATATTTTCGCAAATGAAATTCGTCGTAAGTAATCCATCACAATTTGAGGAGAACAGTGGATGTCCACACCTACAACACTAGAGAGAAAAATGACCTTAAGCATCCATTGTTAATACTGTCAGTGGCTTAGAGAGAAGTTCAATATCCAGCAATAAAATTTTTTATCGTTTGCCCAATAACAGAAATGTCTGAGAGGTAGCGAAGCAACTTTTAAATCTAATTTAAAATCATACCTCCTCGACAACTCATCTATTCCACTGATGAATTTTTACCTAAAAGCTGGAAACCAGAAAAAAACTTGCTTTTTTGTGTAGTTGGCAGAGTAGGAACAAAATGATAATGCGTTCACTAATTTTGACATTAATCATGTATACATATCATGTGAACTGACTCGTTCCACATCATTTCGATAAAAGAATCTTTCAATGATCTATGAAACACTAGCTCGCACTGTTTCATTCAAAACCACACCGCCGATTTTCTTCCCTGAATGCGGTCTTGTTGTCTACGTCAAATGACATCTTCGTCGATGAGATCTGAAACGCAAATGTTGAATCTTCAGCTGACCAGAAGAATTGACGCGGTGAAATATCCTGAAATTCTTGTGAACGCATTTTGTCTGAAGGTTTAAAGTCCAGAGGCTAGTCTACTTCATCAAGACCAGGCTCCCGCTCACACAGCTTCGAGTTTCAGGCAGTTTTTGATTAAAAACATGATCGCGCTTACCCTAACGTTGTGTTTATGACACGGCGTACATCTCCGACTATATCTACACTCTGCAACCAAGTAAAGTGCATGGCGGAGGCTACTTCCCACTGTATCGGTTATTAGGGCTTCCCCTTCCATTCACGTATGGAGAGCGCGAAGAATGAGTGTTTTAAGGTGGACGTTCATGAAAAATACACACTATTTAAAAGATACACCAAATTCATAGTTATGAAGATACGGTAACGAAAATTTGTATCACGCTTTACACATTTACTTTCAAATTCCTCGAATCATATGTACTTAACTTTTTTGTGGAATTTACAAATTTCATTTTCAAAACTTTATATATGTATCTTTTTCTCAGAAACTATACAAGAAATTCCTGTAAAATATTCTCTGTTTAATCTCTTTGCATCAAGTTAGAATCTTTCTTGAGGTTTGTTAAATATACCGAAAAGTACAATTTCAATAATTTTTAATTATAATTCTGGAAATATATTATAAAATTCACGCAGAATTTCAAGCACTTTGCCCCTTAGCTTACACTCAGGAATCCGAAATGTACTAAAAATGGCTCAAATGGCTCTAAGCACTATGGGACTGAACATCTGAGGTCATCAATCCCCTAGACTTAGCACCGTAGCAGCAGAGCGGTTGCGGACTGAAGCGCCTAGAACCGCTCGGCCACAGCGGCCGGCAAAATTTACTCTCGAGAAAACATTTACTGGGATTATACAAGTAAATGTACAAAATTTCCTAATTCTAACCTTCAGAGATTCATAGAGAAATGTACATAAACTTGAAAAATACATAAGTTTCAGGAAATGCAATTTAAAGTTCAACCCAACGTTTTCGCCTTATGTCACCTCTTCAAAAGCCCCCAGAATTATACTAAGGGTCGTACTTCCTTTCAAGACTTCTCTTGTAATTTCCTCTTTTCTGCGTTCTTTCCTTTACCAGGTCTTCAACTGACTTTTCAGCAGCAGAAAGGTGCTACAGATCTATTTTCCTCAAGATCTCTTGAGTGAAATTTCCTATCTTAAAGCCTATTGTCTCTAATACTTTCTCGTCCCTACGGTCCCATCATTAAATACAATAACTGCATCATACGTTACAATTCCGACAACTGTAGCAAACGAAACTGTGGAATTAGGGCATAGTTTCCATAGAGTGAGTTTAGAGACTCATTTGGATTTTGAGTTTTGGCATGAATACACTTTTCTAGAACTTCAGGATTTGCAGCCTCCGATATGTATCCCGTGCAAGTTTGCTTGAAAGTGGTCCACGGAATCGCTGTTCACCGAGCTGGTATTAAAGTCTCACAAGCTGCGACATCGTCGCAAAAAAACAGTGACTCGTATATGTAATGAGTTTCCTTTAATTTACGTCTATGGTCACAAACTTTTTGTTAACAGATTACCGGTTTCGGTCTTTAATGACCATCATCAGATCTGTTTCATAAAAACAAAGTCCTAATGTACTGCAGCCATAGTGCCTGGTGCTGATTCCGCGTTTAACATTTGACGATGCCACTATGGCTGCAGTACATTAGGACTTTGTTTTTATGAAACAGATCTGATGATGGTCATTAAAGACCGAAACCGGTAATCTGTTAACAAAATGTTTGTGACCATAGACGTAAATTAAAGGAAACTTAGTATTAAAGAGTTGCATCAAAAAGAGGCCATGGCAGGAAGGTCGCGTCACACATTTAATTATTTTTCAATCACTTCGGATGCCATTTCATAACTGAAAATGTCGAAACGTATTGTCCATGAGTTAGACTAATAAATAAAAAATAAGCTTAAAATTAACATTTTCGCTCAACTTCATGTTCGTGCCCACACAACGAGCTCTGTGCGCGGTGTAATTCGTATAACCCTGCCTTCGAAGTCGCTGGGTTGTCGATTGTTCCACATTTCTACATTTCTCATTTAACACTGATTCCGGAAACTTTGCAAGTATGCTTCTGCGAGATAATTTCCAACTGTCTTCAAAAATTACGCAAGTCAGATTTTCAGCGTCTCAGTAACACTCGCTCGTGAGAGAAACAAACCTCTCAGCATTCGCATTGCCTTCCGCTGTATGCGTTTAATATCCACAATATCTGATATGGGCCCTACACATTCGAGAAATATTCTAAGATAGGTCGCACGAGATTTTGTAAGCAATCTCCTTTGTAGACTCATTGCATTTTCCCAGTATCCTAAGAAGCCACCCGAGTCCACCACCTGTTTTCGTCCGATTGGGCCTTTATGGTGATATCCCCATAAACTGTCGCACCATGATGTTTACATGAGGTGACTGATTGCAATTGTGACTGACTGATATTGATCCTTAGTACACTGACGGAATAAAAATCATAACACCAAGAAGGAGTCATGCCACACAAAGCGAAAGTTGGTGGGTGTGTTTCTGCATCTGAAAGATGGTATCTACTCATACTTTAAGTCAGTCGCACCGCTATGAGGATGCAAATCAGGTTTGCTGTAAATACACGCTGTAACGGACGTGACCGTTGGTTACCTTTGAGATTGGACGTGGTGAGCTGATGTCGGTCAAGATCCTTTTATGGCGACAAAGACGCCATTATCAACACCTGACTGAGTTTTAACGGGGTCGTGCATTAGGGTTACGAGAAGCTGGCTGCTCCTCCTGCGGTACTGCAGAAACGCCTGGAGGAATGTAGCCACCGTACGAGATGGCTGGCAGCGGCAGTCACGGGAGAGTACTGTCGCAAGAAGAACAGCCTCTGGACGGCCAAGTGGTGCTACCGAGGGAGATGACCACCGTATACGGCGTACGGCTGTGGTGCATCGTAATGCATGTGCAGTAGCAATCTGAGCAGCAGTTGGCACCACAGTGACACGATACGGGCTGTCACAGATCGGTTACTTCTAGGATAACTCCGACATAGACGCCGTGCATCGTACACCGCCATTTGCGACTTCAGTGGTGTCAAGTGAGAGCTCGTTGGAGGGCAGCCTGGAGGTCTGTTGTGTCTTCTGATGAAACCTGTTTCCGTGTCGGTGCCAGTGACGGCCGTGTGCTGGGCAGGTTGGCTGGTTCAAATGGCTCTGAGCACTATGGGACTTAACAGCTATGGTCATCAGTCCCCTAGAACTTAGAACTACTTAAACCTAACTAACCTAAGGACAGCACACATCACCCAGCCATCACGAGGCAGAGAAAATCCCTGACCCCGCCGGGAATCGAACCCGGGAACCCGGGCGTGGGAAGCGAGAACGCTACCGCACGACCACGAGATGCGGGCTGCTGGGCAGGAGGAGGTCGCTTGAGGACCTGCAACCAATCTGTTCCCTGCTAGACACACTGGACGTTAAATCAGTAAGTGGCTCGAAACAGCATATCCAGACACTCCGGGATGATGATGGCATTGAAACAGAGGATGACACGCGTAAAGCTGAAATACTAAACACCTTTTTCCAAAGCTGTTTCACAGAGGAAGACCGCATTACAGTTCCTTCTCTAAATCCTCGCACAAACGAAAGAATGGCTGACATCGAAATAAGTGTCCAAGGAATAGAAAAGCAACTGGAATCACTCAACAGAGGAAAGTCCACTGGACCTGACGGATTACCAATTCGATTCTACACAGAGTACGCGAAAGAACTTGCCCCCCTTCTAACAGCCGTGTACCGCAAGTCACTAGAGGAACGGAGGGTTCCAAATGATTGGAAAAGAGCACAGGTAGTCCCAGTCTTCAAGAAGGGTCGTCGAGCAGATGCTCAAAACTATAGACCTATATCTCTGACGACGATCTGTTGTAGAATTTTAGAACATGTTTTTTGCTCAAGTATCATGTTGTTTTTGGAAACCCAGAATCTACTATGTAGGAATCAACATGGATTCCGGAAACAGCGGTCGTGTGAGACCCAACTCGCTTTATTTGTTCATGCTACCCAGAAAATATTAGATACAGGCTCCCAGGTAGATGCTATTTTTCTTGACTTCCGGAAGGCGTTCGATACAGTTCCGCACTGTCGCCTGATAAACAAAGTAAGAGCCTACGGAATATCAGACCAGCTGTGTGGCTGGATTGAAGAGTTTTTAGCAAACAGAACACAGCATGTTGTTATCAATGGAGAGACGTCTACAGACGTTAAAGTAACCTCTGGCGTGCCACAGGGGAGTGTTATGGGACCATTGCTTTTCAAAATATATATAAATGACCTAGTAGATAATGTCGGAAGTCCCATGCGGCTTTTCGCGGATGATGCTGTAGTATACAGAGAAGTTGCAGCATTAGAAAATTGTAGCGAAATGCAGGAAGATCTGCAGCGGATAGGCACTTGGTGCAGGGAGTGGCAACTGACCCTTAACATAGACAAATGTAATATATTGCGAATACATAGAAAGAAGGATCCTTTGAAACTTCCTGGCAGATTAAAACTGCGTGCCCGACCGAGACTCGAACTCGGGACCTTTGCCTTTCGCGGGCAAGTGCTCTACCAACTGAGCTACCGAAGCACGACTCACGCCCGGTACTCACAGCTTTACTTCTGCCAGTGCCTCGTCTCCTACCTTCCAAACTTTACAGAAGCTCTCCTGCGAAACTTGCAGAACTAGCACTCCTGAAAGAAAGGATATTGCGGAGACATGGCTTAGCCACAGCCTGGGGGATGTTTCCAGAATGAGATTTTCACTCTGCAGCCGAGTGTGCGCTGATATGAAACTTCCTGGCAGATTAAAACTGTGTGCCCGACCGAAACTCGAACTCGGGACCTTTGCCTTTCGCGGGCAAGTGCTCTACCAACTGAGCTACCGAAGCACGACTCACGCTCGGTACTCACAGTTTTACTTCTGCCAGTACCTCGTCTCCTACCTTCCAAACTTTATTGTATGATTATATGATAGCGGAACAAACACTGGTAGCAGTTACTTCTGTAAAATATCTGGGAGTATGCGTGCGGAACGATTTGAAGTAGAACGATCATATAAAATTAATTGTTGGTAAAGCGGGTACCAGGTTGAGATTCATTGGGAGAGTGCTTAGAAAATGTAGTCCATCAACAAAGGAGGTGGCTTACAAAACACTCGTTCGACCTATACTTGAGTATTGCTCATCAGTGTGGGATCCGTACCAGGTCGGGTTGACGGAGGAGATAGAGAAGATCCAAAGAAGAGCGGCGCGTTTCGTCACTGGGTTATTTGGTAACCGTGATAGCGTTACGGAGATGTTTAGCAAACTCAAGTGGCAGACTCTGCAAGAGAGGCGCTCTGCATCGCGGTGTAGCTTGCTCGCCAGGTTTCGAGAGGGTGCGTTTCTGGATGAGGTATCGAATATATTGCTTCCCCCTACTTATACCTCCCGAGGAGATCACGAATGTAAAATTACAGAGATTAGAGCGCGCACGGCGGCTTTCAGACAGTCGTTCTTCCCGCGAACCATACGCGACTGGAACAGGAAAGGGAGGTAATGACAGTGGCACGTAAAGTGCCCTCCGCCACACACCGCTGGGTGGCTTGCGGAGTATCAATGTAGATGTAGATGTAGATGTAATTCGTATAACCCTGTCTTCGAAGTCGCTGGGTTGTCGATTGTTCCATATTTCTACATTTCTCATTTAACACTGATTCCGGAAACTTTGCAAGTATGCTTCTGCGAGATAATTTCCAACTGTCTTAAAAAATTACGCAAGTCAGATTTTCAGCGTCTCAGTAACACTCGCTCGTGAGAGAAACAAACCTCTCAGCATTCGCAGTGCCTTCCGTTGTATGCGTTTAATATCCACAGTATCTGATATGGGCCCTACACATTCGAGAAATATTCTAAGATAGGTCGCACGAGTTTTTTGTAAGCAGTCTCCTTTGTAGACTCATTGCATTTTCCCAGTATCCTAAGAATCCACCCGAGTCCACCACCTGTTTTCGTCCGATTGGGCCTTTGTGGTGATATCCCCATAAACTGTCGCACCATGATGTTTACATGAGGTGACTGATTGCAATTGTGACTGACTGATATTGATCCTTAGTACACTGACGGAATAAAAATCGTAACACCAAGAAGGAGTCATGCCACACAAAGCGGAAGTTGGTAGGTGTGTTTCTACATCTGAAAGATGGTATCTACTCATACTTTAAGTCAGTCGCGTCGCTATGAGGATGCAAATCAGGTTTGCTTTAAATACACGCTGTAACGGACGTGAGCGTAGGTTACCTTTGAGATTGGACGTGGTGAGCTGATGTCGGTCAAGATGCTTTTATGGCGACAAAGACGCCATTATCAACACCTGACTGAGTTTTAACGGGGTCGTGCATTAGGGTTACGAGAAGCTGGCTGTTCCTCCTGCGGTACTGCAGAAAGGCCTGGAGGAATGTAGCCACCGTACGAGATGGCCGGCAGCGGCAGTCACGGGAGAGTACGGTCGCAAGAAGAACAGCCTCTGGGCGGCCAGGTGGTGCTACCGAGAGAGAAGACCACCGCATACGGCGTACGGCTGTGGTGCATCGTAATGCATGTGCAGTAGCAATCTGAGCGGCAGTTGGCACCACATCGACACGATACGGGCTGTCGCAGATCGGTCACTTCTAGGATAACTCCGACATAGACGCCGTGCAGCGTACACCGCCGTTTGCGACTTCAGTGGTGTCAAGAGAGAGCTCGTTGGAGGGCACCCTGGAGGTCTGTTGTGTCTTCTGATGAAACCTGTTTCCGTGTCGGTGCCAGTGACGGCCGTGTGCTGGGCAGGAGGAGGTCGCTTGAGGACCTGCAACCAATCTGTTCCCTGCTAGACACACTAGACCTAAACCTGAAGCTGTGATCTGGTGGTGCGATTTCTATGAGTGCAGGAGCACTCCTGCCGTTATCCCACGGATCCTGACGGTAAAACTGTGCGTCAGTCTGGTGATTCGGAATGTGATGCTGTCATTCAGGAACAGTACTACAGGGAGTGTGCTTTCCAACGGGCTGGTCTACGCCCACATACCGCTGTTGTAACCCAACGTGCTCTACAAAGCGTCGCCTTTCTGCCTCGTCATACTCGACCACCAGATCTGTCTCCAGTCGAGCAGCACGTGTGGGATATCATCGGACGACAACACCAGCATCATCCACAGCCAGCGTTAATCACTCCTGTATTGACCGACCAAGTGTAGCAGTCGTGGTTCTCAATCCCACAAACTGACATTCGGCGTCTGTGTAAAGCAGTGCATGCTTGCATCGAACATTCTGGTGGTTACACTGAGAGGCACCCACATGCCTTGCTCATACTGCGGCATCAAGCAGTCAGGCCTGCAAGATGAGTGGTCTGCCAAGCGAGTGGGTTCATTCTTATTTATCCAGTAACATGAACTCTAGTACTCACAATTAAGTCACCAATCAACCTCCTGTATGAATATTACGCAACGGAAACACACATCTGACTATCAGTAATTTACAGAACTCTGACTGTTCACTACGCACTGGCAATACCACATTTTCTTTTTGTCTTTTATTTAACGGCTTTTATCAACACGTAGCCACCGCACTGAATATGAATGGCGCACACATTATAAATTCGGGACATCAAGACAACATACAATTCAATGGAAAAGTCCACCAATCTTTTTCTTTTCACTATCTTATTTATTCCGGTAAATTCTCTAACCTAAACACACAAATTCTATAACCTACAACAATAACACATGAGAAATTCCGCCCAGTGGGCATGGCTTTACATTGGTGAATCTCTATATTATGATCTCGTAATTATTTTTAACGCTACAGTGCACTTTCTGGATAGGATGGTGGATCTTTTTATTATCTCTCACACTTCGACTCTCACAATCATCATCACGAAACTATCCTCCAGACCGAGCGGTACAGAAGGAACAAGCATAACCCACTAATCTTTTGAAACTACCTCGCTACTCTCCCATGCAAACCACACATACCCAAATTACATGACATACACCACACTACAACATGAAATACTACACAGACAATAGTCGCAACATTATCACTTTCAGCTTTCCCACTTCAATTAATATTTATCCCAGTTTCACACGACACTGCCCCACTTCATAATTCCACTTTCCTACTATGAACTCTGGAGATATATCCACGTCTTCCTGTGCAATGCAAGCCAAGTGGCGTTGCTGGATAGATGGCCGACTCACCTTGCTTCTCTCTCAGAGTTTGAGTCTAGCGTCACACGGAATATTATCACGCAAAGTAATATTAAGAACGTATTCATCACACACGCGAGTCCTCCACTGATACCATGAACGAGTACTTCTCTTTATCTTTTGTCTCATACACAGTTTGAGACTCACACAGTACTCACCACGTGGAAGTACTCGTCTCTATTTTCAAGTCCTGCACACGCCATTTCTTAAATATTTCAACTTATGGTACACACGCTATTTCTTAAATATTTCAACTTATTGTACACACGCTAGTAATTCAGCTTAACTTAAGCACACGGAAGTATTTCAACTTATTGCTACACGTGGTTTCATTGTGATCGTTGGTCACTTCCGAAGATTACTACAATCCCATTAATATTACCTGCCTGACATTTAATTCTCCCCACAAAAGTTCCTGAAATAGAGAAATTATTGTTTCAAACTACTCTTAAATATTCCACATGCATACCATGTCTCCACTCTTTCGTCATTACGGAGCACAACTAAAACAGGTCTTAACAGCACAAGATCCAGCGGCAGAGTGCTGAAACATGACCGTTCTCTAGGTCATCCCGCATCTCTGTCGAGGTGGGGGAAGACCATGCTACCGTATTGGTCAGCCACATTTCAGGCGCTCAAAGCTCTGGTAAATTTCATCTCTTTGGTCCCACCAAAGGTGGCCAAAGGATCGACTCAAAGATGATCATATATTCACATTCACTATCTGCGGTTAGCAGACGACCATACATTCATTCATTTCACAGATCTCACCAAACTCGATGTAGGGATTTACTTTGTGGGAGTGCACATGTGATCAAGTAAATAAATAAATTGTCATTCTTTCCCACACTGGTATCCGGCTTCGCTGTATTCATTGAAATTGAGTTATTTTACAAAAATATGTGTTGTTCTGACAAAAATACTGAAGTATATTGTACCTAATTTCAATGTCGGGCGGTACTGTACCCTTTCAACACAGCAGTTCACATCTGCAATGGCAATCTAGGGCTTACATTGACCTGCGACCTTGCAATGATAATCACTTAAATATATCACCTAGGACAAATGTATTCCCGAAATAGTATAGCTTTATATCAAATAATTTTTGGTGTTGCAATTTTTTTCGTCAGGGTAAATCCGCTTTTTGAATTGAGATGTTTCACATTTGTGAACAATTAAATGAAGTTGAAAATTTTTGCACCGCTCACATTATTATCAAGATCCGATTGAACAACTGTGCAGCTCTTTTCAGGCAGTACTTCATTTTAGATCCCCCCATCATCTGCAACAGGTCTGAAATTTCGATCAGTCTTGTCTACAAGGTCATTAACGTATAACATGAACAGCAGGCGTTCCAACGCACTTATCTGGAACACACTTGAAGTTATTTCTACATCTGTCGACCACAGTTAACGTGTTCCAGCGTTCCTGCCAATATATCGTGAACCCCGTCACAAAAGCTTGATATCCCCATACGATCGTACTTTCCACAATAACAGTATGTCTAGTTCTGAGTCAGATGTCTTTATGAAGTCAAGAAACTCTTACATGTATCTGACTGCCTTAATCCACGGCTTTCAGGGTGCTATGTCAGGAAACCGTGATAAGCGCGATTTGAGATTCGCGTGACCGATGCTTTCAGAGACCGTGCCAGTTGGCATCCAGAAAGCCATTCTGTTCGAGACGTCGCATTATGTTCGAGCTCAGGAGATGTTTGAAGACTGTGTAGCAGATGGATGTCAAGGATGTCGGGCGGCAGTTTTGTGAATCACTTCTAATATCCTTGTTGTAGATGGGTGTGACCTCTGGTTTCTTCCAACTACTGTGCAAAACTTCTTGTCGAAGACATCTACGGTATACTATGGTTATAAGGCAGCATTATTAAGTTGAAAATTCTGAATAGAATCTTACAAGAATTCCACTGGGTCCTGGTGCATTGTCCAATTTTAGGGGTTTCAGCTCTTTCTCAAAGCCACTGACACTAATATATATGTACACTACTGGCCACTAAAATTGCTACACCAAGAAGAAATGCAGATGATAAACGGGTATTCATTGGACAAATATATTATACTAGAACTGACATGTGATTACATTTTCACGCTATTTGGGTGCATACATCCTGAGAAATCAGTACCCAGAACAAACCACCTCTGGCCGTAATCACGGCCTTGATACGCCTGGGCATTGAGTCAAACAGAGTTTGGGTGGCGTGTACAGGTACAGCTGGCCATGCAGCTTCAACACGATACCACAGTTCATTAAGAGTAGTGACTGGCGTATTGTGACGAGCCAGTTGCTCGGCCACCGTTGACCAGACATTTGGAATTGGTGAGAGATCTGGAGAATGTGCTGACCAGGGCAGCAGTCGAACATTTTCCGTATCGAGAAAGCCCCGACAAGGAGCTGCAACATGCGGTCGTGCATTATCCTCCTGAAATGTAGGGTTTCGCAGGGATCGA